>NC_091989.1:151635791-151745215 GCF_044704955.1 Pristiophorus japonicus
AGTGACAGGTGACCGGAAGCTCAGGGTCACACTTGCGGATTTAATGGAGGTGCTCCGCAAAGCAGTCACCCAATCTACGCTTGGTTTCCTCAATGTAGAGGAGACCACATCGTGAGCAGCGAATACATTCATCTAAATTGAAAGAAGTACAAATAAATCGCTGTTTCACCTGGAAGGAATATTTGGGGCCCTGGATAGTGGGAACGGAGGAGGTAAAAAGGCAGGTGTTGCATCTCCTGCGCTTGCACAGAAAGGTGCCGTGAGAAGGGGGATGGCTGCTGGGGGTGACTGTGGCATGGACCAGGGTGTTGCAGAGGGAGCGGTCCCTTCGGAATGCTGAGAGGAGGGAACGGTTTGGCTGTTGATAGTGGAGGATGATCCGTTTAACATGGAGGCTGGTGGGGTGAAAGGTGAGGAAAAGGGGAACCGATACAGACAAAGAATGTTCCACAAATCCCATGAAAAGGCAGGCATAGCTAGGACCCATGCTGGTTCCCATAGCAACACCTTTTAATTTGGAGGAAGTGACTGGAGTTAAAAGAAAAGTTGTTCGATGTGAGAACAAGTTCAGCCAGGAGGAGGAGGAGGATGGTGGGGGATGGGGACTGGTTGGGCCTCTACTCGAGGAAGAAGCGGAGCGCCCTCAGGTCATCCTGGTGGGGGATGGAAGTGTAGAGGGATTGGACGTCCATGGTGAAAAGGAGATGGTTGGGGCGGGAAACTAGAAACTGTTAAAATGACGGAGGGTGTTGGAGGAGTCGTGGATGTCGATGGGAAGAGAGTGGACAAGAGGAAAAAGAATAGAGTCGAGATAGGAAGAAAAACATTCTGTGGGGCAAGAACAGGCTGAAATGATGGGTCTACCAGAGCAGTCCTGATTGTGGATCTTGGGAAGGAGGTAGAAATGGGCTGTGTGGGGTTGGGGAATTATGAAGTTGGTGGCTGTGGAGGGAAGATCTCCAGAGGAAATGAGGTCAGTGACGGTCTGGGAAATTATGGCTTGATGTTCAGTAGTGGGGTCATGGTCCAGGGGGAGGTAGGAGGAGGTGTCAGAGTTGGCGATCAGCCTCTGCAAGGTAGAGGTCGGTTCGCCAAACAACAGCGCACCACCCTTGTCAGCAGGTTTGATGACCAGGTTGGGGTTGGATCTGAGCAAGCGGAGTGCTGCAAGTTCAGCGGGAGCTAGGTTGGAATGAGTGAGGGGAGCAGAGAAATTGAGACGGCCGATGCCCTATCAGCAGTTTGCAATAAATAGGTCCAGAGAGGGTAAGAGGCCAGAGGGAGGGGTCAAGGTAGAGTTGTATGCTTTACTTTTAAGATCTTTATTTATCTAGTTTATCTCAACTGGCTTGAAATAAAATACCCTTCATAAAGGGCAGATTTGCTTGATTTTGTTCAAGATATTTTGACATTTTCTTGTGCAAGGAACTAATAATTAGTATTATACTTTTACAAATTTCTTTGAGTTGATGTATTCTGTTTCATATTCTTAGCGTGCTATTGATGAGTTTGGATTCGAGGATCAGATTTAGGGCTCACTTCCACTGCATCACAACTAATTCCTCCCTTTCTGTTACTGTTGATTATTCTGTGGCCCACCTCATCCTGTGCCGATATAATTTGCACTCACCCCACTATTCATTTTCCTTTCCCACTCCTGTTTACATTTTTTTCTTCCCTACTATAAAATGAATAATTTCCCTCTTTCTTTTATTCTTTGCCATTTAAACTTGATTTCTTGCGTAGTTCTTCTTTGTAATTCAGTATCTCCTTTCTTAATTCTTCTTCTGTATCACTCATTCCTTATCCTGTTTCTCATATTGTCTTTTTTCATTCATTTTCTCTTCCCCAAACAACTGATGGGAACTATATTATGTGTTCTGGGAGCCACATATTCTCAAGTGAAACAATCTATTGTAATCTATCACACTTTTATCTGTACTATCTGAGAACTGAAAATGGCCTGGCCTTGCAATGGCGCCATGCTTGTAAGCTGATAAAGTTACAGAGTTCACTGGTGATGAATGTTAAGTAACTACACCCTCATTAGATAGGATGTGGACTTGGCAGAAGGACTAGGTATTTGAAACTAAGCTACTCTGCATCTTAATCACTGGCTTTTCTCAGGCTTTCTCTCAACAATAGCCCTCTAACACTATTGCCTCAGACAGTCCTCGGAAGAAACGTATATTCCAATCAAAATGTGTTAATTAATCACGCATATCTAATTGAAGATCTTTTACTATTTGCTATTTAATCAGTTAAAAAATAAACTAAATGGCTGGGTTGCTATAGATACATGATGGAAAGGTCAAACTGAGTTTACCTTATCATGATACAGACAGTTACTAATTAGAGATAGGTATTGGATTGACAAAGTCTAACAGCAGTTCTGCTCATTATCAATGATACACACCAGTGCAATATTAAAATTATCTGAAGTCTCTGAAGGTACAAGTAAACTGAACACACCTAATGCTAGATGAGTCATTTGATCTGTGATGTTTTAAGTTGAGAGCTCCAGAGTTTGTCTTAAAATGGTTCACAACATGATGGTATAAAATCTTATGGTATCTTCTTCTTTAATTTCACTTTGTATTTAGGTAAATATGCTGATTTTTTTTGTACTTTATACTTCAGAGATTATAATTTAAAATGACACAAATTGGAAAAGTCCCCTTTTAAAAATGCTTCTTCTCAATGTGTCCATTTGTAAAGCATTATTTGAAATTGGCAGTTGATAAATGCTCAGTATGTTTTATTTTTAAAAAAGCCTTATCTCCACAACACCTCTTTTCTCACACCCTTATTTTCTTATAAACTGAACTGTCAATGCACAGCAAAAAAACTGTTGCTAACTTATTAGACTACATATTTAGTACAAATTAAAGGAACTATGAAATTAAGCACAATTTTAAATATATTTTCTTTAAAGGGCTACAATATTGGATACAATGCTTAGGATTTTGCACAATGTATAGAGCTTTAGCATTTTGTGTTGTGTCCCGTTAACACCAAAACTGAGTGAGTGAGCAATTATTGTCTGCATCTGTCTGTCCGTTCTATGACTACAGGACTTCTCTGATTTAATGTTTTGCACAGGGCAGTAAGTTAATAGAAAAGTGATAACCATTGACACTATTAAATTTAGGGGCTGTTGTGGCGGAATACAATAAGCGTAATTTACATAGACCATTTTGAAAAATTCCAATGTAAAAAATTGCAACTAATCAAACATACTAAAGTAAGTCTGCTTTAATTTTTGTACTTCATGTATGATCTAAACTCTGATTTTAACCATTTAGATAAATAAAATTCATTCTCTTTGAAGAACTTACTCCCCATTTTTCTCTTTGCTTTCCTTTCTCTCAGCCAAGTGTGCATCTGCTCAGTACCTACCCCGAAAGCAGATGTTTATGGCTGTATTGAGTTGAAGCGAGTTCATAGTGTACATCTAAAGTTTATCGCAATGTCAAACAGCCATATAATGGCATTCTTTTAGGGAAATCATTTGTTACATTTAGCAAAAGGGAAATGATTTTGCAGGTAGAGAACAAAAGTAGAACTAGAAAACATTCTGTATTGGAACATTTGTCATTTGATGATGGTACAAACTTTTGTCTTTTTTTCCCTCGTGTTCTCCAAGATCCCTGCAACAACTATGGCCGAAATGATGGAACTGTAATCTCCTCTTGGTCCTCTGCTATTGCTCTTTTGAGTAGACTGGGTACATATGGAAAATAGCCTGAGGATGGTTTCCCTCCCCACAAGCAGTATTGCAGTTCAGCAGTGTGAGGTTGAAATTCCGTCTGATTGCTGCATATAGGATCTTGATGCTAAAGTATCTTGTGCCACCTAATTGTTCATATCAGGATTGATATGACTATGCTTTAACAAGCCAGGCAGTGATGCAGTGTCTGGGTGCATCAAGGGAATTAGCATGTTTATTAATAAAAACTCCTTATTCCACAGGCTATTTTCTATCAGAGTGTAATTTTGCCTTTTTCTATTTGTAGCTAGCAAAAAGAAGTGCATAAGAACCTCCTGATATGGCTAGCCTGCCAATTTGAAAATTATTTTCCTTTTGCTTAGGCTCTGCCTAGTTGGTGCCTTGCCGAATGGCTCGACTGAAACCCAACATTCTTAGTGTAGTGAATTGCAACTGTAAAACGGTGCCAACCAGTATTTTTTTGCACACTATATTGGTAAATCAATTGATGGAGTGGACTTTCATGTAAAAATCAATTTATACATTGCATAATCTGCACTTTGGATCTCATTTGCAACTTCGCTGGTGGGAATAATGTAAATCACACTCGCACATATCATCACGTAGTTTAATATGATGCATATGGTTACTGGCTTGGAGATAAGAGGGACTGTCCTCCTACACATTTGGAAACTACTTCAGGCACCTCACAATGTTCCGCCCATTACCTTGCATTTAAAATCCTCAATCTTTGCTGCCCTCCACGTCTTATCCCAAGTTTCTCCGAGATATCCTCCCTGCTCTCCTCCCTCGGCCTCTGCACTTAGGAACTCCTCCTCACTGATTTCAATCTCCATCTCGAAGTACTTTGCTCTTGTCTTCTAATGTCACTGTTCTCCTGTGCTTCCTAAACCTCTGCTTTCAGATAAACTCTCCTACCCATATTCACGGTCATCCCCTTGATGTTGCCATCTCCTGTGGCTTCTCTACTTCCATGGCCTCAATCACAGATTATGGCCATATATGACCACTTCCTGTTTCCTTCATAACCCACTTCTTTCTACCCAGTTTTAACCTTTTTGTCTGCCCCTGGTCACTTTCAAATACCATTTGCCTGGCCTGTGGCATCTTTGTCATGAAGATTGAGACCATCCCTTCAGCTGCCTCTAATACTCCCCCGCGTGCCCCCCCCCCCCCCACCCCAGTCTTGATCCCACATTTTTCAATAATTGCTCTCTTATCTCTGCACTTCAGCAACCGTCCATCTGCTCAACCATTCCTTCATCTCCACCATTAATGCCCTTGTCTCCAGTAAAACCTTTAATCTTTCCCATCCTGTTAGTTTCCCTTCGTGTGGCCTGCATCTTTGCCCCATCTAGTCCAAGGCACACAGAATTGAGCGTATCTGGTTTAGCCATCATTACCAGATCCAGCTGGACCACATCAAGCATTATCGGGCCTCGCTCTACTCTGTCAAAACATATTTGTTCAAGTGTCAAAGCATTTTACTTTTCACCAACTGTCTCCTTAAATGCTTCTCCCTGCACTTTCCACCCTCGCCTCCAAGAACACGTGTGAGGACCTCATGTACATCTTTGTAATGAAGATTGAGACCATCCCTTCAGCTGCCTCTAATCCTCCCCCGCGCCCCCCCCCCCCACCCCAGTCTTGATCCCACATTTTTCAATAATTGCGCTCTCATCTCTGCTCAAGTGGGCCTCCAAACTTATCTCATCCATAAGACCAACTCCTGCTCCCTTGAACCCATTCTCACTAAACTGTTGATCACTGAACTTTTCTTTCTGACCTCAAAGAGAGCGATATGCACAATAGGTGATTATTTTATTGCTCTTCAAGCAGGCCTCAAATTCTCCACCCTCTGTCATCTTCAGCTCATCCAAAAATCTGCTGCCTGTACACCGTCCTACACCAATCCCGCTCACTTATCACTGCTGTCTTTGCTGACCTACTTTACTCACAGTCCCCCAACATGTCAAATTTAAAATTCTCATCCTCATGTTTAAATGCCTTCATGGCCTTGCCCCTCTGTAGCTCTGTAACCTCCTTCAGCCTTAAAACCCTTCTGTCAAAACTCCATTCCTCTGATTCTGCCCACTTGTGTGCACTTCTCTCTTTTTGTCCCACCATTGACAGCCATGCCTTCAGCCATCTAGGCACCACGCTCTAGAATTCCCTTCCTGAACTCCGGTGCCTCTCCACTTCTCTACTTTTGTTTAAGACCCTCCTTAAAATGTACCTTTTTAACGTCGGTTGTGGAGAAGCTATTTGAATATGTCTTTAGGGATCGTGTGACTAAGCACTTGAACAAATATGTGCTGATCAGAGAGAGCCAGCCTGGCTTTAAGGGTAAGTCATGTCTGACTAATCTAGTTGAATGTTTTGAGGAGGTTACTAATAAGGGAGTGTCTATGAATGTTATCTAATATGAACTTCCAGAAGGCATTACATAAATTTCCACATAAAAAATGAAGAGCAAAAATGAGAGTGAATGGAATTGGAGGTAGCCTTTTGACTTGGGTTTGAAATTAGTTGGGAGGCAGGAAGCAGAGGGCCCAAGTTTCCGCCCTCTGGAAAAATGGCGCATCTCCATAAGGTGCGGCGACTTTCTAGAAGAAAAAGGGCGCCGAAAACGTACCTTGTAATTCTCAGGACGTTTTCGTGCTTGGCGTGGCGCAGCACAAGGGGTCGGGGGCGGAGCCAGGTCCTGGCGCTGAAAACTGTGCCGGGACCACTGCACATGCGTACTAAAGTGTGCGCGCATGTGCAATAGCTCCAGGCCCCCAAGGCTGCAGGGGAGGGGCCCGATCCTAGCCCTGGCCGAATGGGCTGACCGGGCAGAGATCGGACTAGACCTCCCTCCCGTTCAGTTCCCCCCCCCCCCCCCTCCAACTCCCCTCCCACCTTCCCCGGCGGCGGCGGGGCCCGCCTGCCTAGCATCTCGCTGGGGGCGGGCCCCACCCAAAGTGTCGACGGCCCAAACTGATCCGTTCAGCCTCCTCTCCCTCCCTCTCCCTCCTCCTCTCCCTCCCTCCTCCTCCTCCCTCCCTCCCCCACCCTTTGCTGTCAGAAACACAGAGACACCGACAGAGAGAGAGAGAGAGAGAGAGAGAGAGAGACAGACACTGGAGGGGGCCCTATCCCAGCATGCTGTTGGAGGGCTCCCGGTGCTGCAGAAGGTGAGTACGAATAATTTTTTATTTATTGATTTAAAACATTTTTTTTTTAGATTTTATTAATTTTTTGATTTATTTATTTATTATTGATGGCTCTTTATTTGTAAAAAATGAAGTGTTTAATGTTTGTAAACTCCCCCCTCCCCCCCCCCCCACCCCAATCTCTTGTTCCCTACGCCTGATTTATAAGTGTAGGCAAGGTTTTTCTGAGCGTACAAAAATCTACACTTACTCCATTCTAAGTTAGTTTGGAGTAAGTTTTCGTTGCCTAAACTGCCCCCTTTTGGAAAAAAAATCTATTCTAAAATGAAACTATTCTAACTGACTAGAACTGGAGCAAACTAAATGCCGAGAATTGCAATTTCTAAGATGCTCCATTCTAAACTAGTTGCTCCAAAAAAATAGGAGCAACTCAGGCCGAAACTTGAGCCCTCTAGAGTGGGGATAAAGGGTAGGTACTTTGGCTGGATGCGACAGGTGGTGTTTCCCAGGGATTGTTCTGGAGCCTCAGATTTTCATATATTGATTTAGATGAAGGAATAGAGAGTGTACATCCCAGTTTGCAAATTACACTAAGTTCGGAGTGACAGTAAGTAGTGCAGATGGGGCACGAAGTTACAAAGGGATTTGGACCGATTAAATGAGTGGGCAAAAGTATGGAGCAAATGTGACATCATCCATATAATTTGTGTATTTTCTAAATGCTGGGGAAATAGGAACTGTAGAGGAGCAAAGAGATTTGAGTCGATGTACACAAATCATTTAAAAACTATTAGATAGGCACAAAAAGTAATCAAAATGCTAATGGATATTTGCCTTTTATCTCAAATACAATGGGGAGGAATTTATGCTTGGTCATTCCCCATCTGGAGTACTGCATTCAGCTTTGGGCACCACACATCAAGATATATTGGCCTTGGTTGGGTGCAGCACAGATTTGCCAGAATGCTACTGGGGCTTAGCTGGTTAGATTATGAGGCTAGGTTGCATGAGTATAGGTGATCTGATCGAGGTGTTTAAAATGTTAAAAGGATTTGTTAGGTTGAGCTCAGGTCCGTATCCTAACTCTCACCAAGTCCTATTCACCTGTCCCCTTCAGCTGCCTAGGACCTAAGCTTTGAAATTCACTCCCTTAACCTCTCCACCTTGCTCCTCTCCTTTCAGGATGTGGCAGGATAAATACAGAGAAAATATTTCCTTTGGTGGGGAATCAAGAACAAAGGACATAATCCTAAAATTAGAGCTATGCCATTCAGAAATGAAATCAGGAGGGCATTTTTCCACACACAGTAGTAGAAATCTGTAAGGCCTGCTTTTACCAGCGTGTTTTTTTAAAATAGAAAAATAAAATGTTATCACTCGTTTATATATTTAAAAACCCTGCCCATTAAGGCAAGTTTATTTTTAAGTCCTGTTAGAACATATTAAAAAAAAATTGTGTAAAATATTTAATTTAATTGTATTTTAATAATTTTAAATATGTAATGTGCTTTTTAAATTTAGTTTCTGTTTTTGGGGATATTGCCATTCTTACTAATGTGAGCTCCGTACAGACGGAACTCGTATTCATATGAATGGGAATCCCCCTACTCTGATAGGTTGGGCCAGCCCACATGACCCCAGAGATGCGTATGAAACCAGTATGATCCTGGGATATGTTGGCTTCTGCACTGGCCTTCGCTTAGAGCCCCAGGACTGCAAGTCACTGAACCTCTGGGATCACCACGTATTTTCGTAGAAATTATTGCAGTCGGTGGCATCCACCTGCAGGAAGCCTCCGACCGCAATTTCTGGGCCTGTATCTTGAGATTTTGCAGAATGCTAATAAGCTAATTTGTACTGTTATGGAATACCTGCCACAGCATTGAAATGGCCCTAATCAAAGTTGCAAAATGGCATCCTCTGTGACTGTGACCATGGTGCACTGTTCTTCCTCATCCTTCTTAACCTGTGTGTAGCTTTTGACATGATTAACCACACCATTCTCCTCCATTGCCTCTTCTCCATTGTCCAGCTAAGTGGGACTACACTCTCCTGGTTCCACTCTCGTTTATCCAGTCTTAGCCAGAGAATCTCCTACAATGGTTTTTGTTCCAGCTCCTCTAATTACCTCTGGAGTTCCCCAAGGCTTGATCCTTGACGCCCTTCTATTTCTCATCGACATGCTGACCCTCACTGCCATATCCAAAGACATGATGTCAGGTTCCACATATATGCTGGCTAGCTGTATTCGAACACCACATCTCAATGCCTCCACTGCCTGTATTGTCAGATTGCTTTTCTAACATCCAATCTTGGATGAGCCACAATTTCCTCTAATTTAACATTGGGAAGACCAAAGCCGTTATTTTCAGCCCCCGTGACAAACTCCATTCCCTCACCACCGATTCTAATCCTCTCCCTGGCCACTATTTCGGGCTTAACCAGACTATTCCCAACCTCAGAATCTTATTTGACTCTCAGCTGACATTCCAACCCCATATCCCATCACAAGGACTGACTACTTCCACCTCCATAGCATCACCCCTCTCTGTCCCTGCCTCAGGCCATCTGCTGCTGAAACTTTTGTTACCTCCAGACTCTTTAAACTTAAGCTAATTCAAAACTCTGCTGCCTGAATCCTCACCCTCAGCGAGTCCCATTCACCCATCCCCCTTCAGCTGTTTAACTGTCTTAAGACCTAAGCTTAACCTCTCCACTTCGCCCTTCCCCTTTAAAACACTCCTTAAAACCTACTTCTTTGACCAAGTTTTTCGTCACCAGTCTTAATATCTCCTTCTTCGGCTCGGTGTCAATTTTTGTCTGGTTACACACCTGTGAAGCACTTTGAGACATTATACTTCTTTAAATGTGCTATATAAACACAAGTTGCTACAGTCGTTAGATGAATTTTGCATCTTTTGTCTTTTACTTGTCTGTGTTATTTGCAGTATACAGTGTAAATATTGTACAGATAGTTTTCAAGCATCATAGAACTAATATCATAGAAATTTAAATCGAGCAAATGCAGTAAACCCTGAGATGATCTGGATTTTTGTTAAGTGAGCAGGTTGAGCCTATACTCATTGGAGTTTAGAAGACTGAGAGGTGATCTTATTGAAACATACAAAATTCTGAGAGGGCTTGACAGGGTAGATGCAAAGAGGATGTTTCCCCTCATGGGGGAATCTAGAACTAGAGGGCATAGTTTCAAAATAAGGGGTTGCCCATTTCAAACGGAAATGAGGAGGAATTTCTTCTCTGAGGGCCGTAAATCTTTGGAATTCTGTACCCCAGGGATCTGTGGAGGCTGGGTCATTGAATGCATATCGACAGATTTTTGAATGATAAGGGAGTCTAGGGCTATGGGGAGTGGGCAGAGAAGTGGAGTTGAGGCCAAGATCAGATCAGCCATGGTATTGAATGGCGGAGCAGGCTCGAGGAGCCAAATGGCCTACTCCTGCTCCTATTTTCTTATGTTATGTTCTAAAGCTAAACCTTCATACTGAGAAGCATATCTTATTGGAGATAACTGGGTTTCAGTATCCTATATAACTGCTTAAGTGCAACCAGATTTTTCATGAGACTTGCGACAATACCATGGTTATACTTCAGTTGGATTCTAGAGTACTCAAATTTTGATGCAATCTGATTTTGAATTCACACTGAGGAGATTACCAAGTTGCAAAGTATTGAACTAGAACAAATTTTTGTAGACCATTATTGTTGTGTGGTTTGTTGCCGGATTGTGAAGAAATCAGTTGTGAAATTCCTGTTTTGTTTCCTTTTATGCCGGTTTGTTCAGCACAGTGATTTGTGTGTGCCTGTACTATGCATGCTTATGGATTTATACATGCAGGCTACTTATGAGTACAACAACACAGGATTTTGGTCACAAATTATGTAAAGGATTTGGGAACTTTGCCACACTGATCACCTAGATGGTTTCTGTTTATGTATCTATACCAATCATTCATCATTCATAGGCAGTCCCTTGAAATCGAGGCAGACTTGCTAAAGTGAGTTCTTTGGTGGCTGAACAGTCCAACATGAGAGCCACAGACCCTGTCACAGGTGGGACAGATATTCGTCGGGGGAAGGGGGGGTTGGCACTGATTTACCACACGATTGGTCAAATCAAATCGCACGGGGTAGCCGGAGGAGGAATTCATAGAATGCATACGGGATTGTTTCTTAGAACAGTATGTTACAGAACCTACAAGGGAGCAAGCTATCTTAGATCTGGTCCTGTGTAATGAGACAGGAATAATAAACGATCTCCTAGTAAAAGATCCTCTCATAATGAGTGATCACAGTATGGTTGAATTTGAAATACAGATTGAGGGTGAGGAACTAGTGTCTCAAACGAGCGTACTATGCTTAAACAAATGGGATTATAGTGGGATGAGGACAGAGTTGGCTAAAGTAGACTGGAAACACAGACTAAATGGTGGCACAATTGAAGAACAGTGGAGGACTGTTAAGGAGCTCTTTCATAGTGCTCAACAAAAATATATTTCAGTGAAAAAGAAGGGCGATAAGAGAAGGGATAATCAGCCGTAGATAACCAAGGAAATAAAGGAGAGTATCAAATTAAAAACCAATGCGTATAAAGTGACCAAGGTTAGTGGGAAACTAGAAGATTGGGAAATTTTTAAACGACAGCAAAGAATGACTAAGAAAGCAATAAAGAAAGGAAAGATAGATTACGAAGGTAAACTTGCGCAAAACATAAAAACGGATAGTAAAAGCTTTTACAGATATATAAAACGGAAAAGAGTGACTAAAGTAAATGTTGGTCCCTTAGAAGATGAGAAGGGAGATTTAATAATGGGAAATGTGGAAATGGCTGAGACCTTAAACAATTATTTTGCTTCGGTCTTCACAGTGGAAGACCATGCCAAAAATTGCTGGTCACAGGAATGTGGGAAGGGAGGACCTTAAGACAATCACTATCACTAGAGGGGTAGTGCTGGACAGGCTAATGGGACTCGAGGTAGACAAGTCCTCTGGTTCTGAAGAAATGCATCCCAGGGTATTAAAAGAGATGGCGGAAGTTATAGCAGATGCATTCGTTATAATCTACCAAAATTCTCTGGACTCTGGGGAAGTACCAGCGGATTGGAAAGCAGCTAATGTAACGCCTCTGTTTATAAAAAAAAAAGGGGGCAGACAAAAGGCAGGTAACTACAGGCCGGTTAGTTTAACATCTGTAGTGGGGAAAATGCTTGAAACTATCATTAAGGAAGAAATAGCGGGGCATCTAGATAGGAATAATGCAATCAAGCAGACACAGCATGGATTCATGAAGGGGAAATCATGTTTAACTAATTTACTGGAATTCTTTGAGGATATAACGAGCATGGTGGATAGAGGTGTACCGATGGATGTGGTGTATTTAGATTTTCAAAAGGCATTCGATGAGGTGCCACACAAAAGGTGTTACTGCAGAAGATAAAGGTACGTGGAGTCAGAGGAAATGTATTAGCATGGATAGAGAATTGACTGGCAAACAGAAAGCAGAGAGTCGGGATAAATGGGTCCTTTTCGGGTTGGAAATTGGTGGTTAGTGGTGTGCCACAGGGATTGGTGCTGGGACCACAACTGTTTACAATATACATAGATGACCTGGAAGAGGGGACAGAGTGTAGTGTAACAAAATTTGCAGATGAGACAAAGATTAGTGGGAAAGCGGGTTTTGTAGAGGACACAGAGAGGCTGCAGAGAGATTTAGATAGGTTAAGCGAATGGGCTAAGGTTTGGCAGATGGAATACAATGTCGGAAAGTGTGAGGTCATCCACCTTGGGAAAAAAAACAGTAAAAGGGAATATTATTTAAATGGGGCGAAATTACAACATGCTGCGGTGCAGAGGGACCTGGGGGTCCTTGTGCATGAATCCCAAAAAGTTAGTTTGCAGATGCAGCAGGTAATCAGGAAGGCGAATGGAAAGTTGGCCTTCATTGCGACAGCGATGGAGTACAAAAACAGGGAGGTCCTTCTGCAACTGTCTAGGTTATTGGTGAGGCCGCACCTGGAGTACTGCGTGCAGTTTTGGTCACCTTACTTAAGGAAGGATATACTGGCTTTGGAGGGGGTACAGAGACGATTCACTAGGCTGATTCCGGAGATGAGAGGGTTACCTTATGATGATAGATTGGGTCTTTACTCGTTGAAGTTCAGAAGGATGAGGGGTGATCTTATAGAAACATTTAAAATAATGAAAGGGATAGACAAGATAGAGGCAGAGAGGTTGTTTCCACTGGTCGGGGAGACTAGAACTAGGGGGCACAGCCTCAAAATACAGGGGAGCCAATTTAAAACCGAGTTGAGAAGGAATTTCTTCTCCCAGAGGGTTGTGAACCTGTGGAATTCTCTGCCCAAGGAAGCAGTTGAGGCAAGCTCATTGAATGTATTCAAGTCACAGATAGATAGATTTTTAACCAATAAGGGAATTAAGGGTTACGGGGAGCGGGCGGGTAAGTGGAGCTGAGCCCACGGCCAGATCAGCCATGATCTTGTTGAATGGTGGAGCAGGCTCGAGAGGCTAGATGGCCTACTCCTGTTCCTAATTCTTATGTTCTTATGTCCTTCCGCTGCTTGCGCTTGACCTGATGTACTTTCAACTAGCTCCAAAAAGATAATGTGGAGAACTAGTACTTATTTTCATTGTGTTCTTAGTATATTTATAAATAAAGAATTGAATAAATAGCACTATGATAGGAACTTTGGAGTATTACACTGGCATGTATGGTTTGAGCTCACCCACATTAATCTACCTGAGAGAGTGTTCTTACTGAAGGGTGAAATGTGGAGCCTTATAATTTTTCTTGTTGGGGAAACTGGGAACTTGTTTATTTATATCATCTTGTTGCCTTTTAAATACAATTTTATGCAATCAGTTTTTTTAATGTTAAGCTTATTTCAACATAACCAGATTATCTGACCATTATCCCTGCCTAAACCTCTCCGCCTCTTTACCTCTCTTTCCTCCAAGACGTTCCTGAATTGACCAAGCTTTTGGTCACCTGCGGCAATTTCTACTTGTGCCAGATTATTTTATCTCAAAATACTCCTGTGAAGCGCCTTGGGACATTTCACTGTTAAAGGCGCTATATCAATACAAGTTGTTGTTTGCTATGTGCAACTGGCTGCCGCATTTCCTACATTACAACAGTGCCTATACTTAAAAAGTATTGGCTGTCAAGTGCTTTGGGACGTCCTGAGGTAATAAAAAGGCACTATATAAATGCAAGTCTTTTTTTCTGATTATCTTTCATGCTTGCAAGTGTGAGGAATATCAAAAATCTGCCAGCAACTTGAACAGTAAAACGTGTTCATCAAAAACATCGATCATCAAAAAAAATAGAAACAATAACATCGTTTGAAGATGATGCTCGGTGTTTGGAGAGTATTTTCTATGTAATCTGTTCATCTATTCAGACAGTTTCTGCAATAGTCTCCTTCCCAGTAGAAAATAGGTATTTAACATGCCACAGAGTAACTCAGCAAACATTATCCATGAGTCTTATTAGTGATTCCATTGGGTTCAGCAGACTAGCATTCTTTATGGTAGTGGATAGATGCAGTTTGGAGACATCCGATATTTTAAAATTAATTTACCAAGCATTCTGGAGTGCCCAGCTGGTACTGAATTTTCAAACATTTCATGATTAGCATTGAGGACCAAGATGGATGGATAACATGGAACTCCCCACTGAAGATTTGAAATATCCACTTCATTTGACAGCTGATTGAAGTTACTAATTTGTGCACAGTTGCCTAGAATTTTATGTTGTAATCACCACCCCACGCCCCCCCCCCCCAATGTGGAACTGTTTATTTGTAGAATCCATACAACCAGGTGTATGTGAGAGAGAGAAGTGTATGTCTGTGTGTGTGTGAGAGAGAAGAGTGTGTGTGTAAAATTATTCAACTGTATTCGTGTAAATGGAAATCTCAAAATTCCACTCACAAAAAAAAAAAGCAGGAAAAAATCTGACTAATTAAACATTACAGACTATCTTCAGGCGGACTGCATTAACACACACATTTTCTTTCTGTTCTCCTTTTAAACCAGCACATTCTAACCAAGTGCTGCACCACTCCAGCACTGTGATATTTAAATAGCAACTGTCTCACAGGACCTCAGTTCTGGCCTTCACTGCTCATTCTAAGTGTCTCTACCCTCTATCTATCCTGCTGGACCAACTCCAGTTTTAGATCTGTAGTGGGAGCTTGGACTGAAGCTGACATTCAGCACGAAGAGTTGTCATTTAAATATCATAGTGTTGGAGCAGTGAAACTGACAGCAGTAGTTGATAGGAATTCAGTGCTGCTGTTAGGTCCATTGTCTTTGAAAACATTGCTTCAACAGGAAGAATACCTGAGAGAGGATGTGACCAGTGTATAAGACACATCTGTCTGGGTCAAATTTAAAAAATATATATAGGAGGGGAGCTTGTGGGCTGATGCTTGCGATGGGGATACCCTATCTGTACACTGCCAGTTAGGTGGTCTGCTCCCCTGATGTCACCTGCCTTTTTCTTCAATCATACTCCTGGGTCACTGGACCTGGGTCTGCATTGCCAGCTTTACCATGCTTCACTCACCCTGTGCTATTCTGCCGTATTTACATATCCTCTAGATCTTGGATACATCTTTTATTTCTCTCATTATTGCCTCATTTTGTCACACCATTCACTTCTGACATTTAATCATTTCCTGGCCTCTCCCTAATCAGACTTTTTTTCTCTCCCCACCCTCTTTTCCTTGGCTTTCTTCTTCATAAGCTGTTCATCTGTAACATCTCGAAGTTCTGGCAAAAGGTCATCAATCCGACACGTTAACCCTACCTTTCTCACTCCACAACCTGCCGAGTGTTTACAGCATTTTCTGTTTTTAATTTAAGAAATAATGAGGGATCTGTTACCACATTGGGTGTACATTGTAGATCACTGAATAGTGTAAAATAAATCAAGATGTGATTTGTAGATAATTTGGAGAGGTTTGCAGTCATAACAGCGTTGTAATAATGGGAGACTTTAACTATCCTAAAGCAGATGACAAATGGAAAAGGTTCTTGGGATGCATCCAGGACTGTTGGTAACTCAGTATGTTGCATGTCCGACAAGGGAGATTGCACTGCTGGGTCTGGTTTTCGGTAATAAAGCAGGGCAAGTGAATGACTTTAAGGTTGGAGAATGCTTAAGATGTCGTAGCCATAACTTAATTAGGTTCACATCAAAACAGATAGAGGACTTAAAGATAAAGGTGCTGGACTGGTAATTAATTATTTTCAGTGGTATGAATGGAAACTCAGTCCAGATTAATTAACTGGGGAAAAAAATGGAAGTTCAAATAGTGAGCTGGCAGTGGGAGATATTTTAATAATAGATGAATGAGGAACAGGTTAAATATATTCTGACTAAAGAGGGTGCATCAAAGGTTAAGTTTCCAAGCATAAATAGATTAGAGCAAAAAATTTGTTTTAATAAAAGCATAAGATAAATGTTATGCCTTGAATAAAGCAATGTGACTGAGTACTGTAGAAGTGAGTAAGTGTGACCCAAGTCTCTTTATTCTAACTCCAGAGTGCTGGTACAGCATGGGAGGCCTGCTTATATACAATGCTCCCAAGGGATGCTGGGATCCCTTGGGGCTCCAACAGATACGCCCTCTGGTGGCGGTAGAATGCTGATTACATGGGGTTGCATACGTAACATCACTCCCTCCCAAAGTCAATAGTACACTTATTTACAGGGTGAGACGATCTGGGGCTTTCCGCTCCCTTGTCGATCGTCTCGGTACAAATGCAGGTGCAGGTGAGTTGTTTGCTTCTTCACTGGGCTGCTGGCCAGCTGGCCTTGCTGGGCTGCTGGGGATGGGGAGTTCAGTTTCGTGGTCAACCGTGATGTCGGTTGCCACTTGTGTGTGTGTGTGTTGGAGGGTCGAAGTTGGTGGTGTCCTCTTCAGGTTGCTCGTGGCTGTCTGTGAATCGCAGTTTGGTTTGGTCCAAATGCTTTCTGCCAGTTAGTCCATTTGCGAGTTTGACCTGAAACACCCCACTCTCTTCTTTGGCTATGACAGTGCCAGCAAGCCATTTGGGACCATGTCCATAGTTGATTACAAAAACAGGGTCATTGACTTCAATATCGCGAGACAAATTTGCGCGATCATGTTACATGCTTTGTTAATGCCGCCTGCCCTCGACGTGATCATGGAGACCAGGGTGGACGAGAGAGAGTCTTGTTTTGAGCGCCCTTTTCATGAGCAGCTCGGCTGGGGGAACCCTGGTGAGTGAGTGGGGTCTAGTGCGGTAGCTGAGCAGGACTCGGGATAGGCGGGTCTGCAGGGAGCCTTCCAACACACGTTTCAAGCTTTTCTTGATGGCTTGGACTGCCCGTTCTGCCTGGCCATTGGATGCGGGCTTGAACAGGACAGATGTGACATGCTTGATCCCATTGCGGGTCATGAATTCCTTGAATTCAGCGCTGGTGAAGCACAACCCGTTGATGCTGACAAGGACATCAGGCAGGCTGTGCGTGGCAAACATGGCTCATAGGTTTTCGATGTTGGCAGTGGACGTGCTTACAGACGTTATTACACACTCAATCCATTTTGAATAATCATCCACAACAACCAAGAACATTTTGCCTAGAAACGGGCCAGCGAAGTCAACGTGGATCCTAGACCACAGTTTGGAGGGCCATGACCACAAACTTAGCGGTGCCTCCCTGGGTGGATTGCTCAGTTGAGTTGCATTGGCGCACGCAAGAATCCAAATCTGAGTCGATGCTGGGCCACCACACACAGGATCTGGCTATGGCTTTCATCATTACTATGCATGGGTGGGTACTGTGTAGGTCGCGTATGAACGTTTCCCTGTCTTTCTTGGGCGATACCACGTGATTACCCCACAAAAGACAGTCCGCCTGTATGGACATTTCGTCTTTATGCCGCTGGAACGGCTTGATCTCTTCATGCAAATCCGCTGGGACGCTGGACCAGCTCCCATGGAGGACACAGCTTTTTTGCAAGGGACAGTAAAGGATGCTGGCTGGTCCAGGTCCTGATCTGGCGGGCCATAACAGGTGACTTTTCGTTTTCAAATGCATCCATCACCAAGAGCAAGTCTGCCGGCCGTGCCATTTCCACCCCGGTGGTGGACAATGGTAGCCGACTGAGGGCCTCAGCGCAGTTCTCTGTGCCTGGCCTGTGGCAAATTACATAGTTATATGCAGACAGCGTGAGCGCCCATCTTTGGATGCGAGCAGAGGCATTGGTATTGATACCTTTTCTCTTTGTGAATAGCGATATGAGCAGCTTATAGTCAGTTTCTAACTTGAACTTAAGCCCGAACAGATATTGATGCATTTTTTTTACTCCCTAAACGCATGCCAGAGCTTCTTAATCATGCTGTAGGCCCTTTCGGCCTTGGACAAGCTCCTGGATGCATAAGCGACCGGTTGCAATTTTCCCAATTCGTTTGTTTGTTGTAACACATAGCCGACCCCGTACGAAGACGCATCGCAAGCTAGCACCAAACGTTTACAAGGATCATACAGGACAAGCAGTTTGTTGGAACATAAAATTTCGGGCTTTCTCAAAAGCAATGTGACTGATTACTGTAGACGTGAGTAAGTGTGACCTAAGTGTCTCTATTCTAACTCGAGTGCTGGTACAGCATGGGAGGCCTCCTTATATACAGTGCTCCCAAGGGATGCTGGGATCCCTTGGGACTCCCAACAGATACATTCTCTGGTGGTGGTAGAATGCTGGTTACATGGGGTTGCATACATAACCATAAATATATAGGGCATAATACAGAAGAAAACTAGGAAATATAAATAAAAGATAGGAATAAAAAAGAGAGATTGGGACGGCAAAAGAGTCTATGAACAAAGGTGCTGGTCAACATATAGGGACCAAGGGGTCAATTTTCCACATGGTCGATTTTAATCGCAGTTATCGAGGTACGTCCAGTTTTCTTTTAGTGGCCGACTGCGGCAAAAAAAAGTTCCAAGTTTTCCCAGAATAAAATATGAATTTGGAGCGGCGCAGATTGTCCTTAAGCTCTGGGCCAAAAACTAAGGTTGCCAGGGTAACGAGAGACTCACTGAAGAGTTGAGGCTGGAAAGTGAAACAGACGCCGCTCCTATCCCAGGCCGAATGCCCCCCCCCGCCCCCGGTGCTGCTGGTATCCCGGGCCAAATAGCCCCCCCTGCCGGTACCGCTCCTATCCCGGGCCGAATGCCCCCCCCCCCCCATCCACCCCTGGTGCCGCTGCTATCCCGGGCCGAAAGGCCCCCCGGTGCCGTGTCTTCAGCTCCGCTAAAACAATGGCGTCGTCTCTGTGTCTATTTTCTTAACTTCAGGTAATGTTTTTCAGAACGGTGCACTGCGCCGTTTTTGAAAAAATCCTAGTTGGCCAAACTCGCTTAAATGGCCAGAAATGGTGTACCTGGCAGGTTCCGCCCCCAGTGATGTCAAAAAAAATCGGGAACTAAAAAATAGCAGCCATAAGTCGTTTAGAATAGTGCAGAAACTTTCGCGAAGCTTGCAGATTTTAGTCAGCTCAAAAAAAAAAACAGCCAAGGCCAAAGAAACAGCAAATTCAGCCCATAGCAAGTATATATAAAAGGGTCGTCAAAAATGCATGGGGCCACTTAAAGATGATGGAAGTCATCTTGTACTTAAGAGTAATGGAATGGTGGTGATGTTCAGTAAGTATTTTGACTATGCTGTTGCAGGGGAAAGTGAAAATGGGACTGTAGGGAGTCCCTGAGGAGGATGGTGAGGAGTCACCAGTGGAGAGAAATATTGTAAAGGAAACTGTATTTGAAAAGAAAGTTAGTGGAACTGAAATTAGAAAAGTCACCAGGCCTGGATGAAATGCATTCCTGAGTACTGAGGAAGGTTAAGGAGGAGATACCAGAGATGCAAACCATAATTTTCAAAAAAATATTTGGAAATGGGAATTGTGCCAATGTGCTGGAGGATGGCCAACATCCCTGTTCAAGAAAAGGGAAGGTTCATAAACCAGTAAACTATAGGCCAGTTTATCTTATCTCAGTAAAGAGCAGGTCCTGCTTGACTAATTGAAATTTTTGAAGCCATTTGTGTATAGATGAAGGGAATATGGTGAATATTGTGTGTTTTTTTTGATAAGGTGTCATAAAAGATACTTGTTACAAAAATTAAGGCACATTCTATTAAAGTGGATGTAGCTGCATAGAGAGATGGCTGAAGAACATAAAGAAAAGAGTAGAAGCAAATGAATACTTTTCAGGTTGATGCGATGTGGGTAGTGGTGTGCCCCAGGGATCTATGCTCTGACTTAATTTGGTTTCCATTTATAGAAATCATTTGGACATGGGCATAGAGGAATAATATTGAAGTTTGCTGATAATACCAAATTGGGGAGCCTGGCAATCTGTGATGAGAATGCAGGAGGATATGGACAGGTTCGCTGAGTGGTGGGGATGGGTGACTGGTACACTTAAATATTGAGAAAAGTGAAGTAGTCCATTTTGACGGAAAGAATATTAGAAGAGTTGTATCTTAAATGGTTGGAGAGTGAAGAACAGACAGATCTAAGGATGCAGCAACAAAGATTTTTCTTTAGAAGTGGGAGCGCAGATAGAAGAAACATTTAATTAAAAAAAAAATGGGATTGAGGATTTTATATAATCGGGCATTAAATACAAAAACAAGGAGGTGATGTTGAATTTGTGCAACACAGAGGCTAGACCAATATTTTGGAGTTTTGCATGTATCTCTGGGCACTGCATTGCAGGAAGAATATTGGAGCCAAGGAAAGGTTACGTGCAGAGTCACTACATGTAGTATGTTACCATTAGTGAGAGGTAAGAGTTATAAAAATTTGGGACTTTTTTCATGAACAGATGTTGGGTTTTGAGATGGTAAAAACCGAATGATTATTACCTTTGGCTGGTGAATCAGTAACAAAGGGGCATGAACTCAAAATTATCACACATAATTAATTGGGAAGCTGGAAGAATTTTTTTTTCCAAACTGAGTGTTAGTAGAACACTGAATGCTTCACCTCAATTGAAAATTGAGGCATAGAATGAACATTATTTAAAGACAATAGGCTCAAAATTCCACTGACGTTTTTTGGCATTTTTTCAGATTAACGACCGTTTTTTAAGTCCGAAATAATACCCCAAAAAGTCCAGAGTTTTGCCAAACTTATTTTTCAATTTGACGCAGCGCAGAAACGCCTCTGGTTTTGAGGGTGGAGCTTATTATTTGCGTCGAAAAAGTGAGGTCCAAGCATTTAGGTTTCCAGGGTAACGCAAGGCACAATGGGAGGGAAGGAGCTGTCTCTCTCTGGTTCCTGGGCGTGGGAAGAAGGAAATGTGAGCTGTGGGCTGCTTTTCTATAATTGTGTAGAGGGAGCTTTAGTCTGTAGCTAACCCGTGTTGTACCTGCACTGGGAGCCTGGGAACTCCCCATTCGAGCCGCTGGACTCTGCTGATCGCTCACAATTGGCCCACCACGGCCGCCCCTATCCCTGGTCAAATGGCCCGCCGAGTGATATCACAGTAAATATTGAGTCCTAAAAATAAAATAACTTTCATTTATAATGAAATAATTCAAAGATAATATTGCATCACTACATTCAATAGGAACAAAATAAATACAGATCAACACAACAAATCAATCCTAAGCCCCCGTTAATGCCGATTTCGATCGGACTCTGACTTGGTAAGGTAAGGTTTTACAAAGCGCTGTCAAATAAATAAGATAAAATAAAATCCTTATTGGCGAAACTTGCAAAAATGGCATTGGGGGTAGGTTTGACCCCGAGTGACGTCAGAAAAACTACTTAAAAAGAACGGCCGTTATCTGTTAAGGACGGTGTTATACCATTGGCGAAACTGGCAACATTAAGTTAGCTTCAAAAAACAGTGTTAGCTCAAAAAAAAGGAGCTAAATTTTGGGCCCTATAGAATTCAATTATAGCAGGATCATCGTGATCGGGCAAAGGAACTCCCAACTCCTCCACAACAAACTTGGAGTGTCCCTTGCCCCATTTATCCACACATCTGTCCATTGGGAAGAGCTAATAGATTTATTTGTTTACAAGTTGGAAATATCTATTTTGCTGTTTTATCTTCCCCAACTATTCCCAGGTCACACTGTGCCAGTTCTGATTCACAACACTATACATTTTCCCATATCTCCTCCAAAGCCTTCAGCAGACTGAAATGGTAGTACTCTTGCTCCTGAGCAAAAGGTCATGCAAAAGCCCCACTCCAAGATTTGGCCATGTAAATATTGGGTGACACTTCAAAGCAGTGCCGACTGCCATCTTTCGGATGACATTTTAAACTGGAGACCCACCTGCTTGTTCCAGTGGGCATAAATTATTCCATGGTAGTATTTGAAGAAGAGTTAGGGAGGTCACCCTATGCCCTGGCCAACATTTATGCCGCAACCAACACTATCAAAACACATTACCTGGTTATTTATCTCATTACTGTTTGTGGATCCTGCCATGTGGAAGTTGGCTGTCACATTTGCCTGCATAAACTAGTGACCACACTAAAAGTATTTTGTTGGCTCTGAAACACTTGAAACATCCTGAGGAGATGCAAGGTGCAATTTAAATGCAAGTTCTTTTTGATCTCCTTCACAAGTGCCACCAGTTGCTTCCGAGGAGCGGCTTCTAACTGCCCCAGACCACCTAAGCTTGCCAGCATTGTCGACTGCTCATGGTCCTCGAGGATTAGGATACCCCACTTTCATAACTGATGCAATTGCATTGTCCTTATAAAAAAAAAAAATCCATCTATTGCACTTTGTCCAATCCATCTCTACCACATCTCTAACCTTCCATTTATCGCTAAGGTTCTGAAATGTTTCATGCCAACCTCCCCCTAATTTGATTTCTTCAGTCTAACTTTCATTCTGTCCATGGCATTGTGATCATCCAATGATTTTTAGTGCACCATTGTCACACAGTGTCCTCTCCCCCTCTTCAATCAGTAAGTAGTCCTCCACATGGCTGACTGCACCGTTTTCTTCCACAAATTCTCATTTGCAGTCCGGTCCACTCCATGCCACAGCCCTGGCATTTCTACGTGTGCCACTGCCATCAACATGTCTCCTGCAGCGTTTTCTCCTATGCATGCACAGCCACCTACCATACACCACTCAATTCTCTCCTATTCTTCATTTGTTTGTTGCCCTTAGCAATATTATCCATGGGGATGGTGTCAACTTTCGTGTGTATGCTGCAGATGCCCAGTTTATCTCCTCACCAACTCCATACTTGATTCAGTTAATGTAATTGTGCTGTACGACTGCTTACCTGACATCAGGTCATGGACTTCTGGCAGCTCAACGTTTGCAAGCGAGCATCCTGTTTGGTCCTTTCAGAAACATTGCCTTAGCACATGATCCCAACCTCCTTGTGGGATGCTCAACCCAATGGTGAGCACCCTTTGTGCTCACCTCAACCTTGAGCTGAATTCAAACCTCACATCCAACCCATCCTCAACACTGCCTACTTCCACTTCCATTGACTTCTAGCCTTGATTTTAAAAATCCTTCATTTACAAATCCCTCACTCAACCTTACCTTTGAGACCTCCTGCAACCATGTCTCTCTGTACTCTGCTAACTCTGGTCTGCTTTGTGTTCCACCCTCCCTCTTTGGTTCTACTAGATTTACTTGAAGCTTCAGTCCTCCATATGCTGGAATTTCTCTAACTCCTCCACTTTATAAGAACATAAGAATTAGGTGCAGGCGTAGGCCAAATGGCCCCTCGAGCCTGCTCCGCCATTTTATATGATCTTGGCTGATCTGATCGATCATGGACTTCAGGTCCACTTCCCTGCCCGCTCCCCATAACCCCTTATTTCCTTATCGGTTAAGAAATTGTCTATCTCTCTCAAATTTATTCAATGACACAGCTTCCACAGCTCTCTGAGGCAGCGAATTCCACAGATTTACAACACTCAGAGAAGAAATTCCTCCTCGTCTCAGTTTTAAATGGGCAACCCCTTATTCTAAGATTATGCCCACTAGTTCTAGTCTCCCCCATCAGTGGAAACATTTTCTCTGCATCCACCTTGTCAAGCCCCCTCATAATTTTACACGTTTTGATAAGATCACCTCTCAATGGGCCCTATTTTGGCCATGACTTGTTTTTTCTGGCGTGTTTAAAAAAAAAAATGCCATTTTCCCCCCAAAGTTTGCTCCAGAGTAAGTCAGTTAGGTACGATTTTTTTTTTTAGGTCAATTTTTTTTTTCAAAAGGGGACGTTCCCAGACACTTACACCAGTTTTGGCCATTTATGCCACTTTGGCCAGTAAAAACTTACTCCAAATTGACTTAGGTCAGCGTATGTGGCCAGCTCTGAAAAACCTTGCGGGTAGTGAAGAAAAAGCAGCGTGCATTCGGCAGACATTAGGGTAGGGATACGGGAGGGAAGGGCATTGGAGAGAACCTCAACAACCAAACATCAAACATTGCAAGGAAAAGCTCAAACAATTAAAATACTAATAAAAATGTGAACTGCTGGCCACGATGTCACGGGTGGGGTGGGGGGGGGCGGGAATCCAGAGAGAGAGAGATATGCTGGTATACAAAACACTCTCTTTCTCTCCTCACCCCCCCCCCCCCCAAAAAAAAACACACTCTTCCTCCTCTCTCTCCCCCGCCCTCCCCCCAATACACTCTTTTCCTTCCATCCCCCCCACCAATCAAAAGTCTCAAGTCACGAAATAAAAATTAGAACTGAAGTCCGGGGATAGGGGCTGCGAGCATCGGGTCCTGCTCATAGCCCGCAGGACAGGCTGGGAGGGTAGGAGCATGCGCGCAGCCCTCACTGAGCATGCATGCAGGTACCGGCAATGTTTTCTGGAGCGGTCAGGATGGGGCCCCTTTTTCCTGGCGCCTTTTCCAGCGTGAAAAGTCGGCACGCTTCAGGTCAGTGCACCGAAAAAATGGCTTGGGCAATGTTGGGCCAGATCTTCTGAATTCCAATGATTAGAGGCCCAACCTACTCGACCTTTCCTCATAGGTCAAACCTCTCATCTCTGGAATCAACCTAGTGAACCTTCTCTGAACTGCCTCTAAAGCAAGTATATCCTTTCGTAAATATGGAAACCAAAACTGCACACAGTTGTGGCCTCACCAATACCCTGTATAACTGTAGCAAGACTTCCCTGCTTTTATACTCCATCCCCTTTGCAATAAAGGCCAAGATTCCATTGGCCTTCCTGATCACTTGCTGTACCTGCATACTAATCTTTTGTGTGCACATGTATCCCCAAGTCCCGCTGTATTGCAGCACTTTGCAATCTTTCTCCATTTAAATAATAACTTGCTCTTTGATTTTTTTTCTGCCAAAGTGCATGACCTCACACTTTCCAACATTATACTCCATCTCTCACCTGCAGTGCTTCTTTAAAATCTACTTTTTCAACTCTGCCTTTGGCCACCTCTATTAATGTATTTATTTCTTCTGCTTAGGCCTGACTCCTTGTCCCACTGCCTTGGGATATTTTACTACAGAATTGAGTAATTAATAAAATAAAGCTAACACTTTAAATGTGACTTAAAGGAAATTTTTCTTCACCGAAATGCAAAGCTGCACATAGTTCAAAACACTGGACAGAGGATGCATTGAAGAGCAAGTTTATTTAAATATGCATGTTATTTTTATATAAAGTTGCAATTTCCCTTTGATACACTTGGTGTTTTACCCAAAACATTGCCTTTGCCTTACTGATTTCACTAAACTGATCCAAGCATTAATATAATTTTGTCCTTTGGCTGAAACTTCTGAATATGGTCTTGCTGTAATTTTTTATTCTTCCCTTTTGGGCTTGAATGTTTCAGCCTAATTTTAATTGAGCCTTTTAAAAGTGCACAATAATCATACAACGGATCAATTAGATTATGATTGAAGACCTGTTTTATAAAATTCTGATAGTAATTTACGAACATTTGATGGTAAACCAGTAGTGCTGATCCCTGAAATGCCTGTGATGCAATGTTTAGCTTCATTAATCTTTAGATTTTCATTAGCATTTTGCACACTCCGTCCTGATGCCACAGGATGTGACTTCCTTTCCAAATAGTAAATGTTACTGTTGTTTTGCAAAAAGTTGTTCTTTGTTAAAATAATTGGCTATAGACATATCTGTGACAGCCCAGGCTCACTTGGTAATGGGTCTGATTTTGTGCCATTAAATGTTGTGGTTTCAGGAGCTTTTCAACTAATAATAAACATCTGCAGTATGTTATTTTTCCTTCAGTTTTGAAGATGAATTCACGGTCACAGACTAGATAACCGTCTGAAGGACAAAGAGATTATCTGTTTTATATCAAGTTCAGTGAATGGCGGGGGGGCCTGTTTTGTGGCAAGTTCATTCCATCACAATCACTCCCCCTGCGCTTTCATGGTCAAGTTCAGCAAGGGAGCTGTTAACTGGCTGGAAGCTTTCAGAAGGGGTTAGTGGACTGATAGGACAGTTGCCTTGTCTCAAGATTTCTGGATTGTGGGAAAGTTTGAATATGCTGCTATTTTCTATCTGTTATCAGGATGCTTATCATGGAACTCTTGTCTGCATATTTGGCTGGATAGTCCGTGCTTTGAGTCCTGGCAGAGTGTGCTTTTATTTTGCTTCAGCAGAAGTGATTAAACTAGAATAGTTAAGAGGAGTTAAATATTAAAATGCCAAAGTTGTAAGATTTTGTGATTTTTCTTAACCTAAAATGGCAGTGCAAAAATTATAGTAATTGTAAAATCATCAGATAGCTTACCAACCATGCTATTTTTCTGGCACCAGGGTTAGGATGGTTCAGCCTGTATTGCATGAAGAAATTCGGTTGTGTATCACCTCCAGTTAGCACCCCGGAGAGGTGGTAAATCGTCGCTCATGGCTTAACATCCAGCCGCAGAGATTTTAGCGCCGCCCAGAAACCTTGCTTGACTTTTACTGGCGGCGCTAACACTTATTGCCTCGCCGTCTAATGACAGCCAGATCATGACGTCCGTACACGTGCAACGCCCTGCTAGTACCCTGGGCGCGAACTTCGGTTTGTGCGCCTCACTTACCGATAGCCGCTGAACACACCAGAGAAACCAAGCGGTCCCAACTTCTTTGGATGATACCGGAAGGGCATTTAAAGGGATGAGCAACCGGGCGTTAAGCCATGAGCAACGATCTACCGCCTCTCTGGGGTGCTAACTGGAGGTGATGCACAACCGAATTTATACATGCAGTACAGGCTGAACCATCCTAATCCTGGTGCCAGGTCACAGTGAGTGCTCCGTTTCCACATAGCACAATGCATGTATCTCTGGGATTGCTGAGGCAGTCTTCAAAGTTACAGTTAAATAGTGATTTGAGGTGTGCATTTAGATGGGTGCAGTGCTACCACTCCACCTTCATCTCGTCCAAGCAAATGATGGGCAGCTTCTACAGAGAAGGGAGATTGGCAATGTGGGGCTATGAATGAGGAGACCCTGTAGACATTGAGGCAGGAGGCCTTCCCCCGCCCATGTATTGGGAGCAATTATCATACCCAGACATGTCTGAGGAGCAGTGCGTTAGAAGGCTGCATTCTAAAGCCTTGACCGCACTGGAGGTGGCCTTCAGTACTCCCCTGATCAAGTCTCGCGCTTCATTGTGGTCGGCTGCATGCTGCACAACCTGCCCATCATGAGGGCCCAGGCATTGCCACTGGGGATTGCAGCTCCACTTCTGGAGGAGGAAGTGGAGCATGACGGTGCACAGCATGGTGAGGCAGATGAGGAGGGGAATCAGCAGCCACCGTGCCAATGCTGCCTCTGCAAGGGCTGCACGTCAGCACCTCATCCTGCATCGATTGCGATGAATCAACGACCGGATGACTTCTACGCCTTGTAGTCACATTGCTATGTGCTAGGCTGATGGCCCATTCATACACATGACGCCAATGCAAAATGTCATATCAACATTTTATTATCTATAACAAGAGTGTGCCCTCAAGCAGCACACCAACAACCCTTCACCAGCAACTAAAAGAATGTAACAAATGCCCCTTGAAACAGCATAAAACACAAGCAACTTCATGATTATATATACAAGCTCCCCTCCCATCTGAAATGAAAGACCAGCTCCCTTGAACCATATGCCAAGATCCTTCCACAAATAACGGTGTCAAACATCAGCAACAAAATATGTACAACTATATTTACAAGATGTGGACATCTGGCAATGGTGGGCAAAGTCATTATTGTGACTTACTCGCATATTTCCCACCCCTTCCCTTTTCCCCGTCTCCCACGCCGGGTGCTCCTCGTTAATGTGTCTCCAGTGCCTGTAGCAGGGCTGTTTGAAGGCTGCTGTGTCTGTGAGGCAGAGACTCTAGATGACCTCACAGTACGTCCTGGGCCTCAAAGGCCCGGCTGCGGACTGCACCATCTCGGCACGGGAGGCAGCAGTCTGGTATGGGTGGGGTACAGACCGCAGCAGGTGAAAAGGCGCAGTGGCAGTGGTGGGAGCCGGAATACGGTCATCATGAATGGGGACAGCACCTTCCATTTCCATCGACACACTGCCACTCCCCCGGCTAGAGCCTCAGCATCTAGAGCAATCGGCTGGAATACAGATTGCTGGCCTGCTTTGGCATCGTGCATTCCCCATTGGACTATGGGAACTCCAGAGAGGATGACAGCAGTCAGTGCTTGCATGGCATCAATCTAAGTCTGCATGATAGCAGACTGAGACTGCAGTGCAGCAGACTGAGAGTTGATGCCACCAACCAGTGACTGCATCACATCACGAAGGTCTTGCGTAGCTTTGGCCTGTGCTGTGATGGTGCATGCTATGGCTGACGTGGCAGCAGCTATCATCTCTGGATCCCCCCGATTGCTTGTCTACTCCAACATCCTTTGGTACTTGCCAAGGATGGGCTCGATGCAATGTTCAGAGGCTCGGGCAATGCTTGAGGGGCCTCCTGCAACCTCGCAGCAAGTACATCCATGCTCTGCGGGACCCTTGCCAATGCACCCTTAAACTCGCGGTGCATCTCCTGAGACACTCTCTTCACACCCTCCAAACCCAGGTCCACATCTGAGTCTGGCTCAGCACGACTCGGGCGCTGACTCACCCTCCGGGGAGATGGCCACCGAGTTTCCCCTCGCGCTGGGCGTTGTCGCTTTGTGCCTACAGATAATGCATCAAGAGTGTGGTTAGCAGCAGGGGAGAGGGCAGGAAGGGAAGAAGGAGGTGATTTAGGACATTTATATGTAAAGTGGCCAAGGCATGTGGTTTCAGGGGCGCTGAAACCTAATTTCGCGGTAGACGGCGTTCAATTTCGCATGGAGATACAGTTACTGACCAGCCAGGATTAACACCTCAAAATGGGCGATACTGAAATTCTAGCTCTTTGTTCTTTATTGGTTGGCATATAATATTGTGCCTTAGCTGTTTTTCAGTTTATTTTTCATCCTCCAGTCTTCGTCTCAGTTTCATTCATTTTGCACCAGTGCAATTTCTCCAAGTTTTGTCTTTCATCATATTGTAATCCCATAGGATTTAAGGGAGCTATTAATCAGTCCTCTCTTGGCCTTTTCATCTAGGCCATTCTTTAGCTGGCCATCAGGAGGTGCAGCAGAGTGGTTCTGGGAAACAAATGTTGAATTTGCTGCAGCATGGTCAATATCAGGATCTTACTGTATGGAGAATAGCAGGAACACACCTTATCCTAATACTAGTTAATTAGGGCATTAGTTCTAACAAGTTAATGTTGCAGTTTTTCTCATTCCTGTTTGTCATGTGCAATCCATTGAAATAACTTAGTTCACATCTCGCTCTTGTTTTTCTTCCATCTACCCACATGCCCTCTCTGAGATCATCTTATCCATGACATCCACCTCTTGCTCCTTTTACCCCATTTCCACTTAACTGCTGAACTTCCAACATCCCGTCCTGGTAACTGGTTACCTCTCAACAGGCCCTTTTGTAACTGACATCATCAGCCTCCATTCTGCTGTGGCTCAATTGGTAGCACTCATGCCTCTGAGTCATAAGGTTGTGGGCTCAAGTCCCACTCCAGAGACTTGAGGACCAAAATCTAGGCTGATATTCCAGTGCAGTACTGAGGGGAGTGCTGCACTGGCGGAGGTGCTGTCTTTTGGATCAGACGTTAAACTGAGGCCATGTCTGCCTATTCAGGTAGATGTAAAAGATTCGATGGCACTCTTTTTTTTTTGAAGAATAGCAGGGACATTATCCCCGGTGTCTGGCGAATATTTATCCCTCAATCAACATTAAACAGATTATCTGGTCATTATCGCATTGCTGTTTGTTGAAGCTTGCTGTGCGCAAATTGACTGCCGCATTTCCTACATTACATCTGTGATCATACTTCAAAAATACACCACCTAAATCCATGCCTCCCGCACCTCCCTATTTGAATCTCTCCAATCAAGTTTCCACCCGTGCCATAGCATCAGAATGGCTCTTGGGAAAGTCTCAAATGATTTTTCTGTGTCTGTGACTTTGATGCATTATCCCTTCTCAACCTCCTTGATCTCTCTACGGCCTCCATCATAGTTAACCAGGCCACCCCCTCTGTTAGATCTCTTAATTTTAATGAAATACGAACTCCGATGGTAGTTTTAACTTTTTAATCTTGGCAGAGAGTAACAAGCTGCTGGCTGATTGCCAGTTTCTTTGTCTTACTGAGACACATGGTCAAAATGGCTGTATTTTATACCGGGTTCAATTTACAGAAAAGAATTCCCTTCTTTGACCTTATTGGCTCAATCAATATTCTTTTAACGTTTTCATTGGCTCGCTACCCAAGGTCCGAAAATGTCAAGTTGATTGATGAGTTAATGCAACATGCCAAACTGCATGTAGCAGACTTGACTTGGGGGTTTGTGAATTTTCACAGTCTGTCTAAATGAGCCTGTTTGAATACTCTATCAATCCCCCCTTTGATTCCTTCACAAACTGAATCATAAAACTTCAGGTATCACTGGTTAAACATTCTACAAAATAATTTCATACATGTTAATAGAGTTTCCTTCTAAAATTTGTTGATGTGTTTCGCCACATGTCCGGACTAGTAGCTTCCACACAAATTTACACCAACCCGAGTTCCATCGTGGCCACAATGGAAGTCTGGTTTTAGTAGGTTAATTAACCTTATTCCAATTTAATCCAAATCAATATCCTAATTCAACCAGTAAACCACCTTTCCTTAAGCATAACATACCCCTGTGCCACGTACAGACGGTCTGCAGGGACCCGCAAGGTGTCTCACCTGCGGGACAGCCGCCTGGTCGCAACAACATTTAATCAACATAAACAAACAATATAAAAGTAAAAGGTATTTACATGTAATTCCCTTGCTACCCTACTATTTCCCTTTGGTGCAGAGGGTCGGCTAGTAAGAAGTAGGCCTATGCCTAGAATACCTACAATCAATACTACAGTAAATTTATACATTTTCGCGAAAAGTAATTGTCCTTATTAAATTTCAGCTTCAGTTACGGATGCTCGATTAACGTGTGAAGCGTGGATCCAGGCTTTCTTTCCTTGGACTTTAACAGCTGCCTGGGTGGTCAATAACACTTGATAAGGTCCCTCCCACTTGGACCCAAAGGTTCTTTATGCACCTTTTTCACATAGACCCAGACTCCCGGGATGATGTCGTGTCCTCCTGCGGGTGGATTACCCCAAGCTGCCGATACCTGTCGGGAAACAGAACTAATAGCATTGGTTAGGTTCTGACAGTATGATAACAGAGTGTCACTCATTAAGTGAACATCAGCTTTCCGTAAATCGATAGTTCCTGGCAGCGACATGGGTCTTCCTGTTATAATTTCAAATGGGCTTAGACCTGTAGTTCTGTTCGGGGTTGCCCTAATGCTACATAGCACTATTGGTAGTGCCTGGGGCCATGGTGTTCCTTCTTGGTGATATTTGGCAAGCCGTTGTTTCAGAGTTCGATTCATTCGCTCTACTTGTCCTGATGATTGTGGATGATAAGGACAGTGTAAATCCCACGTAATGTTCAGTAACCTACAGACTTCTTGGCAGACAGCACCTGTGAAGTGTGTTCCCTGATCTGAGTCAATACTACTCGGGACTCCCCATCGGGGAATGTAATCCTTACACAAGACCTTTGCAGTGTGATTAGCTGTGGCTCTTTTAGTTGGGATAGCTTCTACCCATCTAGAGAATCTGTCGACCATGACAAGAATGTTAGTGTATCCTTGGCATGAAGGAAGAGATATATAATCAACCTGCAGATGCTGGAATGGTCCGACAGGGGCAGGGGGCTTCAGTTGGGGCATTACCGTGATGGGTCCAGAATTATTTTTCTGGCAGACCACACAGCGGTCTGTTACCAGCTGGGCATGTTTTTTAAATCCCCGACCCCACCAGCTTTTCTGGAACCGTGCCGTCATCTTTTGTGAGGCCAAGTGTCCCCACGAGTGGATCTGTTGGGCTAAAAAAGGCATAAGCGCTTGACTGGCTTGTCGGTAACTCTGTCTCCAGACACCATCTTCGCATAGCTTAATTCCTGCCTCAATCCATGTCCATTTTTCCTCTCTGGAGCACTCGCCTTGCATTGTTTGAAGGTCTCGTGTCAGAGTCCTGAGTGCTTTCAATCTGCACATCTGTGTTTGTTCTTCTGGAGGGACGCCCTGTGAGGCGGCATCTTTAGCTGCCTGGTCGGCTAGGGCATTTCCCTGTGCTTCTGTGGTATTTTCCTTGATATGGGCCTTACACCTCAGTATGGCCTCCAGTAAGTCTCGGACTTCTTTTCCATTTCGGATAGGTGTACCAGCAGCAGTGAGGAATCCTCTTTTCCGCCATAACATACCAAAGTCATGAGCGACTCCAAAAGCATAATGCGAATCTGTGTAGACATTAGCTGTCTGTCCTTCTGCTATTCGACATGCTTCTGACAGGGCCCGTAACTCGGCCTGTTGTGCTGACGTTCCTGAGGGTAAACATCTTTTTGCCACTACCTCATATAAGGTTGTAACTGCCCATCCTGCTTTTCTGGTACCATTGTCAACAAAGGAGGAACCATCTGTAAACAGGATGGGGTCTGGGTTGTGCAGAAGCTCCTCTGCTGCTAAGGCTGCTTCTTCTGTTTCTTTTAAAATCTCCACGCAGTCATGCTCTTCACATTCTCCCCCCTCTCGCTCCCTCGATTCTGACATCGGGAGCATAATTGCGGGATTAACCGGGTTGGCCCGGACGATATGGAGATTAGGAGCTTCCAAAACTGCTGTCCAGTGGGTCCATCTTGCTGCCGTCACCTGAGATATTCTATTCATAGACAGCAAAGCGTGTACGGTGTGGGGACACTTGACAATCAGCTTTTGGTCGAGGACTAGACCCACAGTGATCATTACCGCTCGACATGTAGCTTCCATGGCCCTTAGGCAACTTCCCCATCCGAGGGCTACCGCATCCAGTTTTGCCGAATAATAGCCAATAGGTCTTTGCCGATCCCCATGTTCTTGTGTCAGTATAGCTGTCATGTATCCTTCTTTCTCATGGACAAACAGGGTAAATGGCTTACCACTGTCGGGGATTCGATGCTGAACACAAAGCCTTTTTCAAACTCATGAAGACCTCTTGCTGCTCTTTAGTGAGGGTGATGGCTTCTTTAGAGGCACGTTTCCCCTTTAAAATATAATTCAGTGGCTGAGCAAGCTGTGTGAAGGAGTCAATCCAATTTCTGTTAAAGTTACACAATCCCAAAAAATACCGTAGTTCCTGAATAGTGGTGGGTTTTTTAGCAGCCCGAATGGCTGCAGTTCTATCATGAGTAAGTTCTCTCTTTCCTTGTGAAATCTTTTGTCCCAGGTATACAACCTCTTCTTGGGATATTTGTGCTTTGTCGATGCTGGCTTTATGTCCTTTCAGCCGAAGGTGGTCCAGCAAAGCTTGTAAATCTTGTTCATGCTGTTCTTCCGTGTTTGAAGCTAGCAGGATATCGTCTACATATTGGATGACTGTGGATGACAGGGGAGGTAATTCTCGCAAATGGCTTTGTAAAGCCATGTGGAATACCGTAGGGCTGTTGTGGAAACCCTGCGGTAACCGGGTCCAAGTATACTGTTGGTCCTTGGACCGTGAAAACAAACCACTGTCGAACCTCCGGTGCCAGAGGCACCGACCAAAATCCGTTGGCCATATCTATAACCGAGAAATATTTATGTTCCGGTTTGAGGGCATTAAAAATGGTGGAGGGATCTGCGACCAAAGGAGCTTTTTGATCAATACACTGGTTAGCTTTCCTATAATCGACAGTCAAACGCCAAGTCTCATTAGATTTCTGTACCGGCCACACGGGGCTATTGGAGGAGCTATGCGTTTTAATAAGCACCCCTTGTTTCTCCAGTTGCTGAATAACCGTTAAGATTCCCGCGATGGCAGTTGGACTGATGGGATACCGTTTAGTGCATGGAGGCTTGGTCCCTGTAAATGACGCAGGCTCCATCTGGAGTAGGCCACAATCGTTCTTATCTTTAGCCCATATCGGGTGTTCCTTCAATTCTTCTTTCTTCAAAGTTCTAATTGACCATGTCACCCGACCATCCTCGAAATGCAACGATGAATCTATTTGGATTAGAACGTCCATTCCCAAAAGGGGTTGATCTACTGGGCCTATCCAGACCGGCGTGGTTAGTTCATGTGGACCCAGCCCTATAAGTACCGGTGTTGTCCTTTTAATTTCCATTTTATGGCCCCCAACTCCATAGGCTGTACGTGCCCTACCATCCAACGGCAAAAAGTCTCCATATTGTAGGGGTAAGCATGTTAATTCCGCCCCTGTGTCTAAAAGACAGTCCACATCCTTATCGCCCACCCTCAGTTATATATAGCCCATCTCCCCTTTGTTGTATTAGTGCGAGGAGGGGGGCCAGGGTGGGCTCTAATCGTTTCTTGCTATCCCAAGTAACTCCTTCTGTTGTTGTATTGTCAGTCGCTTAAATGCTTCTGTAAGGTCGTTATCTTGTGACAAGCCTGGCTTGTTGGCTGAATTGTATCCCTGGCTGCGTCTTCTTCCCCAGCCACGACCTTGCTGTTTTGCCCTGCACGTCTTGGCCCAGTGACCTTCTTTCCCACAATAATGACATTTTCCGGGTAATTTTCCTAATGACTGTTTATCGCAATCCTGGGATTTCCATCCCATAGCCTGTACAGCTCGGACTTTAGCTCCCATATCCCGATCTAATTGGTTACATCGATCCACCAATGCTGCAAAGGTAGTTCCTCTACCTTCCCAGTCCGGTAACACTACCTTAAGCATTTTGGACAGTTCTGGCTTTAGACCTGCCACGAAAGCTGCTTTCAGGGGTCCAAACGCTTGTTCATCCATTTCCTCATCCGTATTATTCATGCCCGAATGTTCTAGCCACGTGCATCTAAACCGCTCGTCATACTCCAGGACCTCCTCTGTTCCTTTCTGTTGGCAGGCTGCAATTTTTTCCCAGTCTGTCTTAGCTGGACTGAAGGCTTGCAGCCAGTGTTTAATCGCCTCCCATCCTGCGTCTAATTCTTGCTCATTCTGCCCCAAAGCTTCATCTACCTTGTCGTGCAATTTTCTTCTCTGTGTTTTTGGCACCATTATGGTCAAAATTTGCACTCCATCCCAGGGATGAAGTTGATATATATTTCTTAAGCGGTCCAATTGGTCCCACGTTTTTACTCCCCCTTTCTTTGTATTGGGCAATTCCTTGGACCATTTATCAATTTTCTCTGGGTCTGCCGGAGCATGAACTAAGTATTCTGCATACACCCTTCTCTTTGTTTTTTTGGTTCCGCCCTCATCCGCAGTCTCTTCTGATTTGACTACAACTCGTCTTTTTTTAAACGGGGCAAAGCGCACCCCTAATTCTTCATCATCCTCCGACACTGTATTGTCGGAGGATTCAGAAACCGTATCTATTCCTCGGTCGTGTCTTCGGGTTTGCGCTTTTAATTTTATCCAAACATGGGTACCCTGGGAATTGATCAATACATTTTCCTTTTCCTATTACTGTCTCTTGACCTAATGATTTTTTCCATTCTTTAATTTCACCTTTAAGATCTTTAATTTCCGCTTCCAGCTTTTCAAGTTCAAGCTTTTTCGGTCGCAGCTGTGCACAAACTGCTTGCAATTGATCCTTTGTACTGGTCAGTTCTCGATCATGTTGGGAACGCATTATAATTTCATTCCGGTTTCGAATCTGGCCCATAACCGCTAGGGACCATCTAGTTCGCTCTTTATTTTTCATACGAGTCGTTTTTCCCCAGACCCTTTTAATCTCGTCCAAGAACCATTGTCCTTTGGAGGTTCCGTACTTTTGTTCGATCTTAATACAGGTTTTAGATAAGTTGAATTGTTGCTCTATGTATTCTTTCAACTGTTCGAGAATTAAATCTAGCGAAACTTCAGATGGTGCCTGCCCACCTTTAACAGTTGTAGGCAATTCTTTGTTCTTATCTCCTGCTGCCATTTCTTTACTGGGGTCTCAAGTCGTAGGCTTTTAGCCGATCAATAGGTCGGTGATTAATTAACTAACACACCACCGAAGTTTAGACATCTATGGGACCTCGAGCCGACTACCAACCGGAGGGTTCGCAAACCGGAGGCTTTCGGAATCGCATAGAAGGAGAGGCGAATTTAGACTTTTGACCGAGGACTTTTTTTAAAAAAAGAGGTGTCCTTACCTCAATATGTCGGTCCGATGTCCAAAATTCAGTTTCTTTCCTCAGCGATCCTGTTCGCAGCGCCAAAATTGTTAGATCTCTTAATTTTAATGAAATACGAACTCCGATGGTAGTTTTAACTTTTTAATCTTGGCAGAGAGTAACAAGCTGCTGGCTGATTGCCAGTTTCTTTGTCTTACTGAGACACATGGTCAAAATGGCTGTATTTTATACCGGGTTCAATTTACAGAAAAGAACTCGCCTTCTTTGACCTTATTGGCTCAATCAATATTCTTTTAACGTTTTCATTGGCTCGCTACTCAAGGTCCGAAAATGTCAAGTTGATGCATGAGTTAATGCAACGTGCCGAACTGCATGTAGCAGCCTTGACTTGGGGGTCTGTGAATTTTCACAGTCTGTCTAAATGAGCCTGTTTGAATACTCTATCACCCTCCAATGCCTATCCTCTGTTGTCCAGCTTGGTTGAATTGCCCTTGCTTAATTCCACTCAACTATCTAATCCTAGCCAGAGCTTCTCCTGCAATGGCTTCCCTTCCGGCCCCTACATTACTTCCGGAGTCCCCCAAACATTAATTCTTGACCACCCTCATCTACAGGCTGCTTCTTGGTAATATCACCTGTAGACATGGGGTCAAGCACACACAACGCGCAGCCCTACCTCTCTCCCCTCCTCCAGTGCCTCTATGCTGTCAAACTGCATCCAGTCTTGGATAACCTGTAATTTTCTCCAGCTAAGCATTAGGAAGACTGAAGCCATCTTCTTCGGCCCCTCCATAAACTCCATACCGTGGCCACTGCTTCCATCCTTTTCCTTGGCCATTATCTCCGGCTGAACCAGGTTGCTTGTAGCTTTAGAGTCCTATTCGATCCAGAGTTGTACTTCCGACACCATCTCTTCTCCATCACAATGGCAGTATACTTCTACCTTCATAGTATCATCTGGCTCTTCCCCTACCACAGCCTATCTGCTGCTGAAACCGTCATCCATGCTTTTTTCACCTCCAGATTTGATTTTTTTTCATTGCTACAAAGGTAATAATCTCTGGATTACTACCTGACGCACGAGCAAATTTGCATAGGGTAAATAATATCAGAGAAGTAAACATGTGGCTCAAATATTGGTGTGGGAGAAATGGGTTTTGGTTCATGGGGCACTGGCACCAGTACTGTGGACAGAGGGAGTTATTCTATTGGGATGGACTTCACTTGAATCATGCTGGGGCTAAGTGTCCTGGCTAATCGAATAACTAGGGCAGTAGAGAGGGCTTTAAACTGAATAGTTGGGGATGGGGGGGGGGGGAGGGTGGTGTAAGGGTTCAAATGAGCGGAAATTTTAAAAAGTCAAAGAGCAAGGAGAAGGCAATAGAACAGGGTAGCACTGGGAGAAATGATAACCAGAGTGTGACAGGAAGGGACAGAATGTATAAACATAAGAGTGTTCCAGAAAGTGGGGTCAAAGCAGGGAAAAATGATTTTAAAAAAAACAAAATTAAAAGCTCTTTATCTGAATGCTTGTAGCATTTGTAACAAGATAGATGAGTTGACGTCACAAATGGGTATGATCTGATTACCATTACAGAGATGTGGGTGCAAGGTGACCAAGGCTGTGAACTGAATATTCAGGAATATTTGACAATTCGGAATGATAGGCAGAAAGAAAAAGGATGTTAATAAAGGATGAGATCAGTGCAGTAGTGAGAAATTGTATTGACTCAGAAGATCAAGATGTAGAATTAGTTTGAGTGGAGATAAAAAATAATAAGGGGAAGAAGTCACTGGTGGGCGTAGTCTATAGCTCCCCAAACAGTAGCTACATTGTTGGACGGAGTATAAATCAATAAATAATGGAGGCTTGTTTTTAAAAAAAAAAAGGAACAGCAATAATCATGGGTGATTTTAATCTTCATATTGATTGGACAAATCAAATTGGCCAAGGTAACCTTGAAGAGTTCATAGTGTGTCCGGGATGGTTTCTTTGAGCAGTACATTGCGGAACCAATCAGGGAGCAGGTTATCTTAGATCTGGTACAGGACTGTGTAATGAGACAGGATTAATAAATGAGCATCTAATAAAGGATCCTCTAGGAAAGAGTGATCATAAGCATGGTTGAATTTAAAATTCAGTTGGAGGGTGAGAAAGTTGGATCTCAAACCAGTGTCCTAAGCTTAAATAAAGGAGACTACAAAGGTATGAAGGCAGAGTTGGCTAAAGTGGGAAAATAGATTAAAGTATGGGACAGTTGATGAGCTGTGGTGGACATTTAAGGAGATATTTAAAAAATCTCAACAAAAATATATCCCAATGAGAAGGAAAGACTTTAAGAGAAGGGAGAACCATCTGTGGCTAACTAAGGAAATAAAGGATAGTATCAAATTGAAAACAATGGCATACAAAGTGGCCAAAATTAGTGGGAGGCCAGAGGATTGGGAAACTTAAAAAAAAAACAGCAAAGGGCGACAAAAAAAAAAATAGAGGGGGAAGATGGATTATGAGAGTAAACTAGCAAAAAATATAAAAACAGATAAGAGTTTCTCCAGGTATATAAAAAGGAAGAGAGTGGCGAAAGTAAATGTTGGTCCCTTAGATGATGATAATGGGACAAGAAAATGGCAGAGACTTTGAACAAATATTTTGTATCGGTCTTCATGATAGAAGTCACTAACATCAACTCAATCTTGGATAATCAAGGGGCTATAGGGAGGGAGGAGCCATCACTAAAGAAAAAGTACTCGGTAAAATAATGGGACTAAAGGCGGACAAGTCCCCGGGACCTGATGGCTTACATCCAAGGGTCTTAAAAGAAGTGGCTGCAGAGATAGTGGATGCATTGGTTGTAATCTACCAAAATTCCCTGGATTCTGGGGAGGTCCCAGCGGATTGGAAAACCGCAAATGTAACGCCCCTTTTTTAAAAAAGGAGGCAGACAGAAAGCAGGAAACTATAGCCCAGTTAGCCTAACATCTGTCATTGGGAAAATGCTGGAGTCCATTATTAAGGAAGCAGTAGCAGGACATTTGGAAAAGCATAATACAGTCAAGCAGAGTCAGCATGGTTTTATGAAAGGGAAATCATGTTTGACAAATTTGCTGGAGTTCTTTGAGGATGTAACGAGCAGGGTGGGTAAGGGGGAACCAATGGATGTGGTATATTTGGATTTCCAGAAAGCATTCGATAAGGTGCCATATAAAAAGTTACTGCACAAGATAAAAGTTCACGGGGTTGAGGGTAATATATTAGCATGGATAGCAGATTGGCTAACTAACAGAAATCAGAGAGTTGGGATAATGGGTCATTTTCCGGTTGCCTAACGGTAACTAGTGGGCTGCCACAGGGATCAGTGCTGGGCCCACAACTATTTACAATTTATATCAACGACTTGGATGAAGGGACCGAGTAATGTAGCCAAGTTTGCTGATGATACAAAGATGGGTGAGAAAGCAAGTTGCGAAGAGGACACAAAAAATCTTCAAAGGGATATAGACAGTGAGTGGGCAAACATTTGGCAGATGGAGTATAATCTGGGAATGTGTGAGGTTATCCACTTTGGCAGGAAAAATATAAAAGCAAATTATTTTAAAAATGCTGCAGTACAGAGGGACCTGGGGGTCCTTGTGCATGAAACATACAAAGTTAGTATGCAGGTACAGCAAGTAATCAGGAAGGCAAATGGAATGTTGGCCTTTATTGCAAGGGGGATGTAGTATAAAAGCAGAGAAGTCCAGCTACAACTGTACAGGTTTTTGGTGAGCCCACACCTGGAGTACTGCATACAGTTTTGGTCTCATTTAAGGAGGTCTCTGCTTGCATTGGAGGCAGTTCACAGAAGGTTCACTAGGTTGATTCCTGAGATGAAGTGGTTGACTTATGAGGAAAGGTTGAGTTGGTTAGGCCTAAACTCATTGGAGTTTAGAAGAATGAGCGGTGATCTTATTGAAAAATAAGATTCTGAGGGGGTTGACAAGGGAGATGCATGGAGGATGTTTCCCCTCATGATAGAATCTAGAACTAGGGGGCGTAGTTTAAGAATAAGTAGTCACCCATTTAAAATTGAGATGAGGAGGAATTTTTCTCTGTGGGTTGTAAATCTGTGGAATCTCTGCCCCAGAGAGCTGTGGAGTCTGGGTCATTGAATATATTGAAGGTGGAGATACAGATTTTTGAGTGATAAGGGAGTGAAGGATTATGGGGAGCGGGCAGGGATGTGGAGGTGAGCCCAAGATTAGATCAGCCATGATATTATTGAATGGCGGAGGAGGCTCAAGGGGCCAAATGGCCTACTCCTGCTCCTATTTCTTATGTTCTATTCTGCCTGGCCTCTTGTCCTCCATGTTCCGTAAACTTAAGCTCATCCTAAACTCTGCTGTCTGTATGCTATCTTGCACCAGGTGCCATTTGCCCATCATCCCTGTCCTTGCTGAGCTACATTAGCTCCCAGTTTTCCAAAGGCCTCAAATTTCAAATTCTCATCACATCTCATTGCTTCTTGGCCTCACCACAATCTCTGTAATCTCCTTCAGGCCTATGTCCAGCCTCCTGAAACCAAGATTCCTTTAACTCTGGCTTCTTGTTGGAAAAAGTCAACTCTGTCAGCACTAAGAGTGCTGAGCAAAATTAATTTAGGTAGCCTTCACTGTTGGCAGTGTCTGCAATTCCACCACAAAAAAAAACTTGAGCATTAACTGGCACTAAGTTGATGATTTCATTTCGAGAGCCCATAAGAATGACAGATGTGTGTAAATGGTAAGAAATCGCAGATGCAGGAGAGATGATGATCTGAAGTTGGGGTTAAAGCAGTTGTTTGGATTTTTGTAGACAAAGCCCTATTGTATACGTGACTTGGCTGGATTTGATGTGGGACTACCATCTTGCTGACATCCCATCCTTGGAGGCGTGGGGGTGGTGGGGGGTGCAAGTAACCAGGGAGGCAAAAAACAATCATCAGATACTTTTCTTTTAGGTGTTCTAGTGTACTTTGAGGATGCAAACTTATTTTCCTGCCTTTAAATTGGGCAGCAACAATTTGATGAACTGTACAGGTTGAACCTCCCTTATCCAGAACTCCCTCATCCGGAACTCCTCGTCGAGAACCATTCCAGGCTACCGGTTGGCGCATGTGCAGAACTCCGACATGAACAAATTGAAGTCCTGCCTCGCTGCCGACTCCTGCAATCGCTGGTCTGACCCCGCGATCCACCGCCCCCTCCCCCCCCAAATGATCTCTCTGCCGCACTCCCAGCCCCAAACCAACCAGCCCCAATATCCCCTTGCTCAGTACCTATACCATCTAATTTAACGTGACCACCCCTCGCCCGTAAAAATCCCTTATCCAGAACAGGCCAGGTCCGGAGGGTTCTGGATAAGGGAGGTTCAATCTGTACTATAAGGCAGTATTACTCCAAAACATAGGAAAATTAGTGCTGTCTGTTTATGGCCACTGGTGTAAAATATTGTCTGTAGGTGTGAATCTTGCTGGCTGTAAAAACTGAAACCTTATGCATGAGCAAGGCTCCTTTTGGTATAGATTGTATGCTTAACTTGCATGTGTATTTGAACGTCAATAACAAAGGTATATTTTGTGGAGGGCTGTATGGTAGAAATCTTTCCTCTCACCGCAACAAATCAGGTGATTTAAGATTCATTCATGAATGAGTTGAGATTGGCTTCGGGATTGGACACAAGTCCTCTTACAATGTTGTTTACAGTATTTATGTTGCTTCATAAAACTTAAGTTTTAGGTTGCAAAATGGAAAGCACGTCGCATTGTTGTGTCACTGGTTCATTGATCTTGGTGTTGGTATGTTTTTATTTTTGGTGGTCAGGGACGACAAGTTTTGAACTTAAGGTTGATTAGTACATTTTACCCAGTGATAACAATTTATTTGCTTATCTTGCTGTTATCTGTGGTTTATGATTGTCTTTCTAAGTTTCTCTGGTGCAAATCACTGCTGGTCATTGTAGACCTCACCATTCAAAAATCATCACATGCATCACTAATCCCTTTCAAATCTGATGATCTGCAGTACGATGTTTGTAATATAGCTATATACTACTGCATCAGAACCTTTTTATGTAATATGTTCAATTGGGCAAAGTATTTTTTAGCAGCAATGGGAAGCTAACTAAGCTGAGAACAAAACTGGATTTGGTAATTTATCTTGGGTTTTGTAGATTGAGATTTGTCAGATTTCATCATGTTTATATGTGACTGTTATATTAGTGAAATGTAATAGTTCGTGCACAAACTATAAATTTTATTTTAAAATTGCTACAAATACAATCTCTTTACTAATCCACATAGTACGTTCAAAAAAGTAAATCATCTGGGACAGTTATCTGACTAGGTCAAGTGTGCTTATCTCTGCTATTTTAAAGTTTTATCTCTGTTTGACCCATGCATATTAATCTTATTGATCAGCCCCTTTTATGTATAGTGCTTTAGTATTCAAAACTTTTTTTTGTAGATTTGTCCATTGACACATTTATTAAAAGGCTGTTAAATTGAAACAACTGCAGAATTCACTATTCTAGGGCATGGAAACCTACCTGATCCAAGTATATAAGCTCTCATTAGGTGCATGCATTAATATTTAAATATGTACAAATTTGAATCAAATATAAGCTTTCCTAGAATCAACAATAAAGTGGTATTGAGGGGAAGATAGGATCTTATCAACCTGAAAAATGAACTGACTTTTGAACTGAAAGCTCTGCAGGATGTATGTGTTTTATACTAATCTAGTAATCTCGTGCAAACCTAATGCTAACATAAAACAAGGGGCAGAAGTGGACTCTTTATCCCAAAATTCAACCAGAGTAATTATACGTTCTCTTCTTTCTCTTGCTTTAATTGTGCTGCAAATTCACAACAAATGTGCATTTCCAGCAGCAGTATTGAAAGATAGAAGTGTTTCATTTTTATTGTCAAAGATAAGATTTTTTAAGTGTATTTTACAGAATTGTTTCTTTTATTATAAAGGAAGTTACCTGTGCACTTATTGATGTCTCCTGCACCTGCCGCCATTCGTTCCCCTGCTTTAAAACTGAAGGCTGATACTAACATTTTGCATAACACTCTCCTTGTCCCTTGACTATGACATTTAAGAAGAGTTCTCATAAAATATTTTCTTCAAGTCTGCCTTTAATCAACAGTTTCAAAGTATAAACGAACAGTGATCAAGACACACCATTATAAGTGCATTGACTCCGCTAGTCCATGGTTGGTGTTTATCCTCCAGACGAACAGTAACCTTGTTCCCATTAGGCTAGAAGGTTAAAAGATTAGAAGTCCAATATTTTGTATTGACTCTTTATATCTCTACCTTTTCTGCAAGACTTCGTGAAGACCATATTTTGAAAGACTGAGGTGCTTCCCTGAGAGGGGGGTGCAAGTAGAGAGAGAAAGATGTCTATAAACTAAATTAAACAGTACACTTTAGTTGTACCACATGTTTCACTGTGAAGCAGGATAAACCTAACAATTCCTGTATGAAAACTGAATCCAGTCATTGGCAGTTAGCATGGTTTCAGAATGGGAAGGTCATGCCTGACCAATCTCCTTACCTTTTCTTAAGGAAGTGTCATTCCATGTTGGCAGTAGGGTTTCCAGGAAGTTTTTCATAGCGTTCTGCTGAAGGGCTGCTACACACATTCAAGGCAGTGGTTGCCCATGGTAAAACCTGCTAATGTGTAAGGAAATGGCTAAAAGTGGATACTGGTTTGGGGAGTGATTTGGGCTGGGTGATGTACTGAGTGGGATGTACCAGGACTTGGTTCTAGGACTCCTGTAGTTAATAATCTGCATGAACAATTTGGATTCAGAAATTAAATGCAATTTGATCAAAATCCAAATACACATACTAAGCAGGTGAGCAGTCAAATCTGACTCGTTATCCAATAAGCTACAGGAGCTGGACAACATTTGCAAGTGTACAGAACTATGGCAGATGAAATTCAATATAAACAAGTATTACACTTTGGAAGAAAGAATGTGTGACAGTTATTGAATGAACAATGTTGCAATCAATCTGTTGTCATGATGCAATCAATAAAGCTAACAAAATGCTGAGCAATATTGCCAAATTGACAAGTCCGACGGCATTAAACTGAAACTTTATGGTCTGGTCGGCTACCCGCTTTAGTACAGGTACTGCATTCTGTTCTGATCACCAATGTTTCCCTTGTATCTTAAAGCCTTGTGCAGGAAATGTCCATAAGGCAATTACTTAATGTTGGAGGACTGAGCTGTGAGGACAGATTAGAAAAGCTTTTCCCCTTTTGAAAGGAGCTTTGTAAAAGGGGACTTTATAGAAGTATAAAAAATAGGTAAATGGAGTAGATAAAGTAAATCTGGAGAAATAGTTAAAGTTTAACCATGACTACAAGACAATGCACTTCAATATAGGCCTAATCGGCAGCAGCATCGGAGGAGGCAGCAAGGTTTAAAGCAGCAGAGGAGAGACCAGCGTGGACCCAATTGGCAGCAGCGAGGAAGAGCAGAAAGAAAAAACATGCAGGAGTGACATGACGGGACAGCTGGTAACTGATTGAAGCTGAGGTGGACATGAGTGAGAGCTGAGCATCTCAACACAGGCTGAATTTGAAAGAGTGACGTCAGAGTAAAAAACCAAAAATGACGTTGGCACAAGAAGTAGCAGATTGGTGAGTGTTTATTTCTGCTAAATAAGTTCATAGTCTATTAAATAGCGACATGGCAGGGCAGCTCAGTTCCAAGGAGTGGGCATCCTGTGCCATGTGGGAACTCTAGGACACTAATTGAAATAAAGTTCTCAAAGGATTGGGAGAAGCAGAGAGCACTAAAGTAAGAAATAGCAAGAGAGAAAATAGGATGGTCTAAGCTGGGTTTACAGTGTATGTATGTGAATGCACGAAGCGTCGTAAATGAGCTACAGGCACGAATAGCCATATGTGGCAATAACTGAGACCTGGCTCAAAAAGGGGCAGGATAGGGTATTAAATATTCCTGGTTATATGGTGTTCAGGAAAGATAGGGAAGGAAAGATAGGAAATGGCTCGGCAGTATTGGTTAAAGAGAATGTTACAGTGCTGGCGAGGGAAGATGTCCTGGAGAGGTCAAGGACAGAATCTGTATGGCTAGAGTTAATAATTAATAGAGGTGCCATTACATTACTAAGTGTATTCTATAGACCACCAACTAGTGGGGAAATTACAGAGAGGTGCAAGAATTAGAGAGTATTAATAATGGGGGACTTCAACTATCCTAATCTAGACTGGGATTGTAATAATGTTAAAGGCAGGGAAGGGGAAGAATTTCTGAAGAGTGTTCAGGAAGATCAGTATGTTTCTGGCCTGACGAGGGGGGAGGCATTGCTGGATCTGGTTCTGGGGAATGAGGTAGATCAAGTAGAGCAAGTGTCAGTAGATGAACATTTAAGGAATAGTGCTCATAGTATCATAAGGTTTAGATCAGCTATGGAAAAGGACAGGGAATAATCCAGAGTAAAAATATTTAACTGGGGTAAGGCCAATTTCAGTGGGATGAGAATGGATCTGGCCCGGGTAAATTGGAATCAAAGATTGGCAGGCAAATCTATAGTTGAGGCTGAATAAAGGCTGTCTTTAAAGAGGAAATAGCTTGGGTACAGTTGAGGTACATTCCTACTAGGGGGAAAGGTATTGCAACCAAAGTTAGAGCTCCCTGGATGACGAAGGAGATGGAGAGCAAGATGAAACAGAAAAAGAGCGCAGACACATGTCATGTTGCCAATACACCTGAATATATATATATTATATATAGAAAGGTCAGAGAAGTGAAAAAGAAAATGAGAGGCAAAAGAGAGGATCTGAGAATACAGAAAGGCAGCCAGCATAAAAGGAAATCCAAATGTCTTCAATAGACATATAAATAGTAAAAGGGTAGTAAGAGGAGGGGTGGGGCCGATTAGGGACCAAAAAGGAGACCTATGCATGGAGACAGAGGGCATGGCTGAGGTACCAAGGAAGAGGATGCTTCCATAGACACAGTGAGGGTGGAGGTAGTGCAGACACTTGATAGGATAAAAATTGATAAAGAGGAAGTATTAAAAAGGCTGGCTGTACTTAAAGTAAATAAATCACCAGGATCGGATGGGATGCCTCCTAGGATGCTGTGGGAATTGAGAGTGGAAATCGCGGAGGTACTGGTCATAACATTCCAATCCTCCATAGATACGGGGGTGGTGCCAGAGTACTGGAGAATTGCAAATGTTACTCCATTGTTCAAAAAAGGGTGTAAAGGTAAACCCAGCAACTACAGGCCAGTCAGTTTAATCTTGGTAGTGGGGAAGCTCTTAGAAACAGTGATCAGGTACAAAATTAACAGTCAGTTGGACAAATGTGGAATTAATTAAGGAAAGCCAGCATGGATTTGTTCAAGGCAAATTGTGTTTAACCAACTTGTTCGAGTTTTTTGATGAGGTAATAGAGCGGGTTGATGAGGGTAATGAGGTTGACGTAGTGTATGTGGATTTCCAAAAGGTGTTCGATAAAGTGCCACATAATAAACTTGCCAGCAAAGTTGAAATCCATGGAATAAAAGGGACAGTGGCAGCATGGATACGAAATTGACTAAGTGACAGGAAATAGAGAGTAGTCGTGAACGTTTGTTTTTTAGACTGGAGAAAGGTATACAGGGGTCGGTTCTAGGACCACTGCATTTTTTGATATATATTAATGATTTGGACGTGGGTGTACAGGACACAATTTCAAAATTTGCACATGACACAAAACTTGGAAGTAAAGTGAACAGTGAGGAGGCGAGTGATAGATTTCAGAAAGACCTAGACAGGCTGGTGAAATGGGTGGCAAATGAAATTTAAAGTAGAAAATTGTGAAGTGATACATTTTGGTAGAAAGAATGGGTGGCGGGCGGGAGGGGGGAACATATAAACTAAATGGTGCAATCCTGAAGGGACTGCACGAACAGAGGCCTGGGGATATGTGTGCACTAATCATTGAAGGTGACAGGGCAGATCGAGAAAGCAGTTGAAAATGCTTACGGGATCCTGGGCTTCATAAATGTGTAAAGTCCCATTGTTGGAAGGGTCGAAAACCAGAGGACACAGATTTAAATTGATTGGAAAAGAACCAAAGGCGATGGAAGAAAAAGCTTTTTTATACAGCTTCTGGAATCTGTTCTGGAATGCATTGGGTTCTGGAATGCACTGCCTGAAAGGGTGGTGGAGGCAGACTGAATTTTGGCTTTCAAAATGGAATTGGACAAGCACCTGAAGGGAAAAAAAATTGCAGTAAAGGGGAGGGCTGCTGCGTGCTCTACAAGGCCTCTGATGACCTCCGCTGGACCACCAAGGCAGCGTGGTACCAGGTCTGCAGCCTGGCACCCAAAATGGAGTGTCGGGCTGCACGATGGTGGTCCGGAACAAGCAAAAAAAAAAAAAGAGGTAAGTGAGCCGACCTGAGAGTCGGAAGATAATGTAAGGTGGAGGCACGAGGTGCTGACGACCTCCCCTTTAACTTCTACCCATGAGTGGATGTCTGCTAGTTTCGCGACCCGCAAAGCTGGCGTTGACACGCTCTCGCGCCAGCCTCAAGAGCCATGGGGCGGAAAGGGGTCGGTGCACGGCACTGATGATAGTGCCACACCCCCGGGCGAAAAGCACCTGTTACGCAGGGGTGCTGGCGACCTCCTTTAACTTCTGCCTTGGCCCCTCAAAAAGGGACAATTTTGCCCCCTCAATCTTTCAAAAGGGAGTTGGATAAGTACCTGAAGGAAAAATATTTACAGGGCTACGAGGAAAAGACAGGGAAGTGGGATTTGTTGAGAGTCAGCACGGGTTTGACAGGCCGAATGGCCTTCTTTCATGCTGTAACCATTCTATGATTCTATGAAACTGCGAAAAGACGTAGAATCATGCAGCACAGAAGGAGACTATTTGGTCCCCACCATGTCTGTGCCAGCTCTTTGGAAGAACTATCCCTTTTAGTCCCACTCCTCTGTTCTTTTCCACAGCCCTGCAAATTACTTCTTTTTAAGTGTATATCCAATTATCTTTTGAAAGTTACTATTGAATCTGCTTCCTTCACCCAAACTTCCTTGCTGTTGTACTCTGTGTCTCTATTTATAAAGCCAGGGATCCCATCTGCTTTTTTAACGGCCTTATCAACTTCTCCTGCCATCGTCAAAAAGTTGTGGCTGTGGACCCTTTGGTCTCTATGTTCCTACACCTCCTTTTCAATTGTACCCTTTAATTTATATTGGCCCTGAAATTCCAGCCTCCCCGGGTCCATACGGAGTTCCTACGGACCTGGGAAGGCATCGGAAATGCCGGTTTCCAGCGCGCAATGCGCATGCGCTGGAAACCAGCATTTCCGATCTGTCAAGTTTCTGGCTTGACAGATCGTATCGAGAGCGAGGACACGTAAGTTCCGATGTTTACGCTTACAAATGTCCTCAAAATACTTGAGCCTAAAAAGGCAGGTGCACAGCCTACTTTTACAGCCACAAAATGTGTTTTTTTTAAAAAAACCCCACAAAGATCTAAAAATAACATTATTAAAACATATATTATCATTAAAAACCCTCCCCACAATGGTAAGTTTATTTTAAAAAACTTTTTTAAAAATCGGGAATTTTTTTTAAGACATTAATAGCTTTAATTTAAATGAATGTAGTGTAATTATTTTCTATTTTTTATTAGTGTTTTGGGTGTTTGTTTCGGGCTCTATCATAGTAATAGGAGTTTACGACCCTGCGGAACTCCTATTACTATGATACCTTACCTGATTGGCTGTCCAGAGCCATGTGACGCCAGCTCCAGCACTGCGCATGTCCCCATGTGCATGCTCTGCGACTGGCAGTCGAAGGAGGCCACAGGCTCGGAAGTGCGGACGTGGGCAGCAGCTTAAGGTAAGTGCAGATTTTTTCTCTCCAATGCCCTCGGGAAGGCCAAAACAGAATTTCAGAGCCATTGCCTCTTTTCATTTTTCCTTCCAAAATGCATCACTTCACACTTCTCTGCATGAAATTTCATCTGCCATGTGTCTGCCCATTTCACCAGTCCATGTTCTCCTGAAGGCTGATGCTGTCCTCCTCACTGTTTACTACATTTTCAAGCTTTGTGTCACTTGTAAACTTTGCAATTCTGCCCCTTATACTCAAGCCCAAGTCATTAGTATATTATCGAAAAGAGCAGTGGTCCTAATACCAACCGCTGAGGGACATCACTGTTTTCCTCTAGTCTGAAAAACAATCATTCACCACTACTCTCTGCTGTCTGTCTCTTAACGAATTCCGTATCCATGCTGCCACTGCCCCTTTAATCCCATGGGTTTCAAGAAGCATTTTTTCACACCAGGAGTGGCTTGGAATGACCATCTAGGCAGGATGACAGAAATTGTAATATGAAAGCAGAATGCTCAGGCTGAACAGTCCATGTTGTTTATCGTCCATATGAGCAGTCGCTCTGTTCTCATAAAGCTTTATCTCCCTTTACTTCAACCAGCTCCCTAACCTATTCTTAAATGCTGACATGGTAGTGCTTTTCACGGGATGCCAATCCACTGTCTGTAAATACATTTCTCTCGCTTTCAATACTAAATCTCTTGTAATTAATCTTGTGTCTATGCACTCTTGTTTGGGATCCCTCCACCACTGGAAACTTCCTGTTTCTCTCTACCCTCTCCCATCCCTTCATAATTTTAACATCTCTACCTAATCACCTCTGTTCTAATGAAAACAGTTCCAGGATGGAGTTCTGCAGTCATTCCAAGATATTGTTGGATATTATGATGGGAAAAATTCCAAGTGGAATAGAAATATTTTAAAAAGAAACATTGAAAAAAAGTGTTCATGGGCAATTGTAAAATTCTTTTTAAAAAGTAGGTCGTTAACATACAAGAATTATAAATCTTCTTGGCAACTGAAATAGTTAATTACCCTCCAAAAAAATGTAAGAGTTCAGTAAAATCAAAACTCATTCAAAAAATATGAGCCTAGTCTAACAGCCCCCATATAGCAGTCAGTTATATGAGGGCCTAAGGACGGAAAGAAGAATCAAATGGCCTTCCTCACCAGTATTAATCTTTTTGATTAAAGTTTCTTTGTTCGTGCAAGTTTGGTTACAGGACTGTTAAAGGTGTTTGAATTGTTCTATGTTTGAGATGTGGCTACTTCACAAAGTCAGCGATCCTTAATTTGCTGTTACTAGTTTGTACATTCAATAACTGACTGCTATATGGGGGCTGTTAGACCAGGCTCACATTTTTTGAATGAGTTTTGATTTTACTGAACTCTTACATTTTTTTGGAGGGTAATTAACTATTTCAGTTGTCCAAGAAGATTTATAATTCTTGTATGTTAACGACCTACTTTTTAAAAAGAATTTTACAATTGCCCATGAACTCTTTTTTTTTTCAATGTTTTTAAAATATTTCTATTCCACTTGGAATTTTTCCTATTGACTTATTCCACTGATGATCCTAAAATACTAATTTTATTTTTTGAACTGCGATTACATTGACCTTAAGTTATGAGTTTTTGGGAGGTATTATAGAAAGGACATTTTATCATTAAGTTGTCCTTTTTGCAAAAAATACTCCATCTTGTATTGTAAAGAAATCTGCAGACGCCTCGGCTCAGTGATGCAATTTTTTTAAAGCATGAAAAGAGTTGATGAAATTCCACTATCAGTCCTGAACCAATATGCAAAATATCTTGATGGAAATCAAATAGCTATTATGTTTTCATTTCCATTCCTGCGTATTTGCTTAATGAAGAATAGAAAGATCAGACTGGTTGGCCGTGCCTGTTCGACTTGATAACCAAGCGAGGCTTCCAGCAATCCGCAGAAATGATGCCGCTAGTCAAATCAGTCTTAAGTGCTGGCTTAATTTTATCTGGGAAGTACGGAGCTGTAAAGCTGTGGAAGGAGAGATGAGCCTATTGCTGTTTCATTTACACAGGATGGCTCTTTATCAGCCGCCAATTGTTTCAGAATATTATCAGGCATTCTTTTAATTGCAGTCGTGCTGAAATTAGCAGAATTAGAAAAATTACCTTCTCTTGCTTGGAGCCTCTTTATTCAAGGATATTGTTGTGTGCAATGTACAGATTACTAGCTGTTTTGTTCTCTTGCTGTAAATATATTTGCCTACAGTCACTGTTGAGCTAAAGACAATAGGTTATTGAAGTAACAAAGTTTATTAATGGAAAAAAATGTTCCTAATCCTTTTGAAGATCAAGTTAACTTACCGGTTTCTTGAAAAATTATGTTTCTTGTTTGTTCAGTGTTTAAACTACAAAACTGTATATTTTATTTATTTATTCCTTTTAAAGTTGTGTCTTCATAGCTGTTAAGAATCAGACTCCCATTCAGAGAGACTGATTTTACACCTGATCTTAAGGGATACTTAGTTGGCGGGGATCCATCCCATAATTGGACATACATGAGTTAGTTGATCTATGATGGTGTGTAGGTAAAGTGCCCCAGACTTTCCTGCCACCACAGGAAAAGCAAAGTGCTGTTGTTAATGTTATTCAAAGTGACTACACCTCCTGTAGGACTGGAACAGAAGCAAATGCTGTCCAAGTAGAACAATGAAATGACTACCCTTTTTGGCATAAACGTAGCATATAAGTAATGGTAATAGGGAGAATGAATAGAAAATGAAGACCATATTACTGCTTTAATGCATTTCTTGGCCACTAAAAAGTTATTTTTGTGGCTCAGTTAGACCTCTGAAACGATAAACCAAAGAGGATAGGAGAACAAAAGGATATAATGGCCTGGAATTTGTGGCGGGTAATGATGGCAAACTACCAGCATTCGCCGTCATTACCCCTCTGAAACTGACTGCATCTTCAGGATTTAGCGCATGAATATCTAAATGCAGAAATCCTCAAGTTGTGATCAGTTATTCACTGCTCCAACACAGGCTGCACTGTGGACTCCCCCACACCCACCCCCCCCCAATCCAGAACCAGCAATCAGCGAAACTGACGAAAACTTGGGATTTTCCGTGGTAATAACCGCTGTTAAATACCCCATTAAATGTAAAGCCTTGTTGGAATAATTATAATTGGGGTTTTAAGAGCATATTGACTGATGTTCTGACCCTGAAAACCTAATTTTTATGTTTATCGAGTGTCAAATTTCTCCACTGATTTTTTAAAAATTACAATTTCAAAAAAAACTTCTTAAAATATTTGTTATGCTATTTCAGCTTCTACCTTAACTCCATGTCAGAATCTTTATTTTGTTCTCTAACATTTTTTAAAAGTCCAGATAAAGCAGCTTCTATTTTCTGGTTTCCTGTCTGAGAATTCTGCAATGTGATTGGCTGCTTACACAGCTTGTTGACATCAGTGCAGCATCGCACTAGGAATTCCCATTACAGAGCGCTAAAATTAATTGAACGTTGAAAAAGCTAAGCTTCTCGCCACGGCGATCATGAGATCTCTGTCGGCAGCTTTCTTCAGGACCAGCAGCGAGCACTTTTGCTTCGCCGTTGACTGTAAAATTACAGACCAACAACTATATATTTTACAAAATAAAGAATTTATGCTTAACAATGCACTGCCATGTTGAAGTGACGACTGCATCTTATGTAACTGACTAGCTTTGGGAACTGGGGACACTTTGTTTGAGACCCGACAAATCAGACTTGAGACATTGGACATTTTAGCCTCAAAGGAGAGAAGTATTCATGATATTACTTGGTGTAGAAACTGTTAATCTGGAACTTTACTTAATTGTAAATCAAGACAATATGCCACTGATGAAGGGAAAATTTAGAACTAATGAAAGGAGGAGTTTCTTGACAGTGATTAACACTTGAAATATACATTCAGGATAATGGAGGTGCAAACCATAGTCATTTCAAACTCTAATTCATGGCAGGACTGGGGTGGAGGACAGAGAAGAAACTGTAGTTTTTTCTTATTTGGATGGATGAGCTAAGGTGGACTGAATGATCTTGATCTGGATGCATCTTGAGTGGCAGATCTTAAGCGGAATGTTGATCTAGACAGTGGTTCCAATGCAACATTCCAATTCACTTTAATTTCTGTAGGTGCCCCATATATGGTTTTTATCATTATTCAGTGGTATCCATTTATATTCATGGCAATGTTATTGTCATGTGTAGATAAGCTATGGTCCTACGACATAAACTATTTTTGTGAGACCGTTGAGAATTAATCGACACTGGAACTGATCTTTTTTCAATCTTCCAGAAATGGAGAACAGCTGTAAAATCTGGCATCCACACAGAACGACAGCAAAAAGTTGTATTTATACAGTACTTTCAACATAGCAAAACATCCCGAGGTGCCTCAGGAGCATTAGCAGACACAATTTGACACCAAGTCACATAAGGAGTTATTGCAACAGGTGACCAAAAGCTTGGTCAAAGAAGTAGGTTTTAAGAAGAGTCTCAAAGGGAGAGGTGGAGAGGGTTAGGGAGGGAAATCCAGAGCTTTGGTTTTAGACAGATGAAAGTACAGTTACCAATGGAGGGGTGAAGGAAATTGGGGTTGCACAAGTGTCCAGAATTGGAGGAACACAGAGTTCTCTGATAGTTGCAGGGCTGAAAGTGACAGATAGGGAGGGTTTTAACACAAGGATGGGAATTTTAAAATTGAGGCATTGCTGGACCAGCAGCCAATGTTGGTCAGCGAGCACAGGGGTAATGAGAGAACAGGACTTGGTGAGAGTTAGGATATGGGCAGCAGAGTTTTGAGTGAGCGCAAATTTATGGAGTGTGGAAGATGGGAGGCCAGCCAGGAGTCAAGTCTAGAGGTAACAAATGCATGGATGAGGGTTTCAGCAGCAGATCAGTTAAAGCAGGGCTGAGACCAGTGATATTGCAGCGGTAGGCGGCCTTGATGATGGAGAGGATATGGGATCACAAGCTCAGCTCAGGGTCATATTGGATGCCGAGATTGTTCACAATCTGGTTCAGCCTCAGACAATGGCCCAGGAGGTGGCTGTGAAACAGAATTTGTGGTGAGGGCTGACAACAATGGATTCGGTCTTCCTAGTATTTAATTGAAGCTCATTTCTGCTCATCCAATACTGAATGTCTGACCAGTAGCATGAAAAATCTGAGGCAGTGAAGGGGTTGAGAGAGGTGGTGGTGAGGTAGAGCTGGGTGTCAGCAGCGTACATCTAGAATCTGATGTGATTTAAGCCCAAATCTAGAATTTCAGTTTGTAAACTTTTACTGATCAGCATAAAGCTGTAGTGTTTGATGTCATCATATTAGTTATTATTGTGTCAGAAATCTTAGCTCTTGTGTTTTAATCTGTCTGACAGAGAATGAACTGCGAGACATCACCTCAGTGGCAATGACTGCACGTGTTTCTGTAGACCAGGGTGTCATAGAAGAGCAGGAGGAATGAATAGATTCATTCCATGACAGAGAATATGCCAGCACTGCATATGTTGGAGTGGAGCAGCCTGTTTTGATATGTTACATGGTTGAGTAAAATTAGATTAGGAAAATGTTTACAATGACATTTTATGAGATCAAATCATATGATGGTTTATGTTTCAGTTTAATGCAAATAAATACCAATACATGGACTTTGCACTGTTATACTGAAAGCACATCATGCCCTTTGAAGAATTTTCTCCCTATAGATCACTGATGGAAAGTATGGATTTTCAGTAAGTGCAAAGCAACAATTTGGACTATTGCTTTGAACTGTTTATCTGTTCTAACGCAGGAAGTGATTGCTTCCATGTTTAGCACATTAGATTGCTTTCATATTTAACATGTTTTCAATAAACTACAGGTGGAATTTCATTTTGCAAATCTAAGCTAAATGTGATTTTGTTTTCTCTTGTGCAGATTTTGAATGTATTTGATACACAACTGGTTTAACCATTTATTGCCAGAGCTGGTTGGACCACATCAAGCATTATTGGGCTCTACTCTCCTCTGCTAAAACTGCTCAGTATTTCAGAAACATCCTGCCTTCTTTTTTCCACTATTAATTCCTTAAACCCTTTTCACATCCCCCCACCATCCTCTCCTTCAAAAACAAGGTGCACATGGACCTCTTGGTCCATTTAACTGCCATCCTCACCTCCTCCTTTCCCTTGCCCACCAAGGTTCCCCCCGACCTAGTTCTGAACCTGCGCCCTTCTGTAGTTTCACTCCTATCTCCCTCTATGCCGTCTCTTGAGTACATCTTGTCCATGAGGCCCATCTTTTGTTCTCTTAACCCTATTCCTAGTAAACTGGTGATGACCCAACTCCCCATCCTGCCCTCCAGGCCAGCTGACATTGTAAATGGTTCCCTCTCCTCTGATACCATCCCCCTTCCTTTCAAATCTGTCATCATCATCCCCCTCTTCAAAAAATCCACTCAACTCCATGCCCATGCAAATTGCTGCTCCCTTTCTTCTCAAGTCCTTGAACATGTTGTCGCTTTCCCAATCTGTGCCCGTCTTTCCTGCAGCTCCATGCTCTGACCCTGTATAGTCTCCATCACAAAGACTGCCTACTCCCACCTCCGTAACAGCCCGTCTCTGCCCATCCACTGTTGAAACTCTCGTCTATGCATTTATCACCTCCTGACTTGACTTTTCCAGTGCTCTCCTGGCTCGCCTCCCATCCTCCATTCAGCGTAAACCTGAGCTAATCCAAAGCTCTACTGCCTGTATCCTAACCCGCACCAAATCCGGCTCACTTATCACGCCTGTGCTTGCTCATCTACATCGACCAACCCTACGTTTTAAAATTCTCATCCTCAAATCCCTCCTTGCCCCTCCCTATCTCTGTAACCTCCTCCAACTCTACACCCCTCCGAGAACTCTCTATTCCTCCAACTCTGGCCTCTTACATATTCATCAGACCCTTTGTTATAGCATTGGCGACAGTGCCTTCAGCTGTCTAGGCCATAAGATCTGAAATTCCCTCCCTACCTCTATACCCCTCTCTCGCGCGCTCTCTCTTTTTTAAGACCCTCCTTTAAACCTACCTCCATCCAAACTTTTAACCACCCCTTCTAACTTCTCCTGCTTTGGCTTAGTGTTAATTTTTGTCTGCGCTTCTGTGAAGTGTCTTGGGACCTTTTCCCACTTTAAAGGCGCTTTATAATACACGATTTGAGCCCAGTACTAGTACAAAATAAACTAGCATTATCCTGGGAACATTCAGGCACCGATGCTGAACTCTAGTTCCATGTTCTGTTCGATTTTATTGAAGTAAAAGTACAATTTGTACAGCTCAGACATCTATACGAAGGAGGACTTGCATTCACAGGAAACTGTTACTGATTTTTGTTGCAGATAAAAGAAAGCTTAGCTTTATTGACAATGCTCACAAAATACAAATTTGTAAGATTGAATTGCTTCAGAACTGGTTGTTCTGACTTTCAATTTTCATATTTTAGACTTTTGTGTAAATGGCTAATAACGTTATCTATGTTTGAAATTTTGTGACATTTAATATGAAATTAATTTAATATTGCAATAAAACATTATATTATGATGTATAATTGCATTTGAAGGATCGTGGGTATAGTTTCCAACTACACAATAAGTGAAACAAAAAACACTGCAAACACTCAGAACTGGGGAAAGTCCATACCCAAACTGTATATTATCTCCACAAATGATGCCTGATCTGCTGAGTGTTTCATATGTTTTCTGTTTTTATTTCATATTTCCAGCATCTGCAGTATTTTGCTTTTTGTGCAAAATAAGTGATACCAACTTATCATTATTTACCTCCTTCAAGGGATTAAACAAAGTTAGAACTAATTGAACATAGTCCAACACCTTAAAACAGCCCAAACCAAAATCCTGAACGACATTCTCTGACTTTCACTGTGGTGCACCAATCCTCCACCTTTCTCAAGCTTTCTACATACAGTCTTAGCTGCACCATTCTCTTCCAACACCTCTACTCCATTATCTACGTTGGTGGAACTTGGTTATATTCTCACCTAACTGATCAAAGTCAGCGCATCTCTACCAATGGCTTGTCCTCCCAAACCTGCACCATTACCTCAGAATTCCCTCCTAGTCCCTCTTCCTGAACTACATGTTGCCCATTTGTGACAACATCCACAAATGTGGACCTGCTTCCACATGCTCGCTATTGACACCCAGCTCTGCTTCTCTAACATCTCTCAGGAGTTGAAGACAATGGCTTTGGTCTTTCCAATTTTTAGCTTAAGGAAACTGTGGCTCATCCACGACTGGATATCAGAAAAGCAGTTTAACAACACAGGACAGGTGGAGTGAGGTAGGGGCAGAGGCATGGGGTTAGAGTGGAAGTCGGCAATCTTTGTGATGGAGAGTATAGGAGGTCAGCTCAGCTGAGGTTGAATAGAATTCTGAAGTTTCACTGACATCGTATCTTAATCACTCAGGTTGCCTACTTCCACTTCAGATCCCCATGCCTCTGCTCCTAGCTCAGCCCATTTGCTGCTGAAACCCTCGTTCGTTCCTCCGCCATCTCTAGGGTCGACTATTCCAATGTTTTCCAGGCCAGCCTCCCAGCATGCACCCTCTGAAAACTCCCAACACATTCAAAACTCTGCTGCCCATACCCTATCCTACACCCAAGTCCCATTTGTCCATCAACCATGACCGTTGACCTATATTGAGTCCCTCCCCCCCACCCCAGTGCCTCATGTAAAATTCTCATCTTTGTATGTTAAACCCTCCATGCCCCTCTCTGTCTGTGTGACCACCTGCATTACTACACCCTCTCCTTCTCAAACTTTCCATTTTGTTGATTCTGCCCTCGTATATTTCCCACTTCCTAGTGCCTAATCTAAATCTTTGTTAATCGCCTGTATTTTGTGTTCACCGTTATTGTGGAGTAAATCAGACAGCAATTTCCAGAGTCCGTACATGTGCAGTTAAATGCGGATATCTGGATGTTACTGTCCAATGTACCATGCTCCTCACAAGATGCACTATTAATCCTCGCCAATACGCCCAGCATTGAAATCCATGTAATGCCATGAAGTTGCTATACTTGCCAACTAGTTACCCACTAAACAGGCCAGAAAAAGTTAGGGCTGATACATTCAGTTATAAGTGATTTTTTAACGGTGTGATAAGCCTTCATTATTGCCAATCTCTCTGGCACTGAAAAATTTTCTTTTACTCATGTGGAGTTTCATTCCTTCAGAATATAATTATTGTTGGAGATTTTAAAAAGTGTATATATTTCTACTTTTTCTTTCTGTCTCAACTCTCAATTCCATCTTTCCTTTTCTTTCACTTTCTATACATGATTTTACATTGAATTAAATATTCTAATTTATACTTCCTGGTTTAGACTCTGCCTGTCTCAGTGAGGATTCTTCAATCTGATTGGTTGAAGAGCCACGCTGTTGCTTGTCCTGCTCACCTATGCCACAGATTCCCTGCAGAGGGCGCCGCGCTGGAAAGGATCTCTAAATACCGTAAGTTGCTGCTCAAAAGCCCGCGAAAAGTCTGTGGGCAGATGTAAGCACGATAAACGGCCAGCACCGCTCCTTCGCCGCTGACCGCAAAATGCAGGACCGCAATATTTCATAATTATGCCTCCTAGTTCTTCCATCCCTATCCATCTCAAATAGTCTATCCAACTGGACAGAATCTATTCCCTTCGTCATTTTTAGAAGCTCAATTGTGTATTTAAAACTCAATTTCTTCAATGCATAGAGCCCCTGGAGTATATTTTCATTGCTATTGGATTGAGAACTGGTTGGCAGACAGGAAGCAAAGAGTAGGAGTAAATGGGTACTTTTCAGAATGGCAGGCAGTGACTAGTGGGGTTACCGCAAGGTTCTGTGCTGGGACCCCAGCTGTTTACATTGTACATTAATGATTTAGACAAGGGGATTAAATGTAGTATCTCCAAATTTGCAGATGACACTAAGTTGGGTGGCAGTGTGAGCTGCGAGGAGGATGCTATGAGGCTGCAGAGTGACTTGGATAGGTTAGGTGAGTGGGCAAATGCATGGCAGATGAAGTATAATGTGGATAAATGTGAGGTTATCCACTTTGGTGGTAAAAACAGAGAGACAGACTATTATCTGAATGGTGACAGATTAGGAAAAGGGGAGGTGAAACGAGACCTGGGTGTCATTGAAGGTTGGCATGCAGGTACAGCAGGTGTTAAGAAGGCAAATGGTATGTTGGCCTTCATAGCTAGGGGATTTGAGTACAGGGGCAGGGATGTGTTACTACAGTTGTACAGTGCCTTGGTGAGGCCACATCTCTGGAGTATTGTGTACAGTTTTGGTCTCCTAACTTGAGGAAGGACATTCTTGCTATTGATGGAGTGCAGCGAAGGTTCACCAGACTGATTCCCGGAATGGCGGGACTGACATATCAAGAAAGACTGGATCAACTGGGCTTGTATTCACTGAAGGTCAGGAGAATAAGAGGGGATCTCATAGAAACGTTTAAAATTCTGACGGGTTTAGACAGTTTGGATGCAGGAAGAATGTTCCCAATGTTGGGGAAGTCCAAAACCAGGGGTCACAGTCTAAGGATAAGGGGTAAACCATTTAGGACCGAGATGAGGAGAAACTTCTTCACCCAGAGAGTGGTGAACCTGTGGAATTCTCTACCACAGAAAGTTGTTGAGGCCAATTCACTAAATATATTCAAAAAGGAGTTAGATGTAGTCCTTACTACTAGGGGGAATCAAGGGGTATGGTGAGAAAGCAGGAATGGGGTACTGAATTTACATGTTTAGCCATGAACTCATTGAATGGCAGTGCAGCTCGAAGGGCCGAATGGCCTACTCCTGCACCTATTCTCTATGTTTCTATGAGCAGTCATAAAGGAGTTGCATTGATGGAGGTGTTATCATTTGGATGAGACATTAAACTTGAGAGCATGTTTACTTGTTGATTTCAGTGGTTTGCATGGAAATCTGACGGTATTTGAAAAAGATCAGAGTTCTCAAGGTGTCCTGGCTATAATAGTCCTTTCTTAAACCAAAACCACCACCACCAAAAACAGATTAATGAGTAATTTATCTCATTGCTGTTTGTGAGGATTCTATGGTGTGCCATGTTTATAATTCATTCTATGTGAACCACTTGTGGAGGCATTTGAGGCACATATGAACATACAATAAATGATAGAGCTATGAGCAAGTTACAGCAAAGATTCAATAGAATGCTACCAGGAATTAATAGTTATGATCAACTCAAAAAATCGGGGCTTTTTTTCATTGAAACAGGGACGGTTATGGGATTTTGAGATGGTAAACAATGAAGGATTATTTTCACTGGTTGATGAATCATTAAAAACGGGGTCATGGACTGAGGCTTATCAGAAGAACAATTTTTCTTTATACACACAGTGGGTTATTAGAAGGTGAAATGTTTGCCTCAAGTGGCTTTTTAAGCAGGCATTATAATGTCATTTAAAATGGACTTGAGTAAGTGTTTTGAAAGGAAGGATATAGGGGAAAGAGAAGGAAAATGAGATTAGAGTTGATGGTAATTCTAATCCCAAAAAATGGGTGGGTTACGGTCAGGTCACACGTAAAAATGTAAAAAATCTCAAACCCGAACCTGCCCACCTATTTTAACGGAGGCAGGACAAAGGGCGGGCAACTAACTCACCCTCGGGATTTAAATATTATAATTACGCAGCGTGCCTCAGATTTAATTTCCCTTTTAATTTTAATTTGGCAGCTAAAGGAAGGCGGGGACTGCTTGATCCAGCAGGTAAGTACCTCCCCCGCCCCATGTTCCCTCCTGGCCTCTGAGCTAATATGCTAAGATGGCTCCAGTTGACGAGCTAGGATTAGCACATGTACAATGGCTTGAATTGTGGCCCTTTGTGCTATCTTTTGTAAGGTTCTACAATCAACTGACATATTGTATGCCCTAAGTATGTAGCTATTCCACCTAACTCTACATAGATCACTTAATTTTTTGGAAAGGATTTCTATGTTTTAGTCAGTTTTTATCTCATTTTTAAAAATTGTAATGCAATTTAGAGTCTATATATGGAATTCTTTTGAAATCATTTTGAAAGCATTTTCTGCAAATGTCTGGCCATAAAAGCTTTTTTTATTCCAGCGCTGTTAAATTGCAGTTTCTATTCAAACAATAGATCTGAGGTTAACAGTACGTGAGTAAATCAGTTGGTGTCGCACAGGTAACAACTAAATTGGAAATGGATAAAATAGTTGTGCTGACAGTAGAGCAATTTGTTTTATTTCTGGAAGTACTGTTTTGATATTTTTTCGAGATGGCATTGCTTGGGAAATTTAAATTCTCTTCTAATTAAAAATAAAGTAAACACCATTTAAAACATTAAGGGCGGGATTTTTGGATTTTGATGAAAACGGTAGTTTTTCGCCAAAAATTACTGTTCGCTGCGCTACCGTTTTTAGGCCAAACTTTCAGCCTTTACGTCTGCGCCATTGGTAAAGTCAGTGTTGCACAAGGATTTGCGGGGCAAACCACGAGTTTCAGCCAACTCTCGCAGGGCCAGTAGCGCTGCGAGAGAGTCCTTGGGAGGGGGGAATTTCAAAAAACATTCTCAAAATGTTGCTGATTGCAGGAACCGACTAAATCGCTGAAAAAGAATTAAAAAATAAAAACTTTAATTTAGCATTTTTGCAGGACTTCATACTTACCACTGTTGGCAGGGCTACACCAACCTGTCAGTATTCTGGGTGCAGAGTACAGGTCCGGAGAGAGCCAAAAGTCCTACGGTAACGCAATCCGCGGCGTTGCACGTCATTTCACATTGGCGCTCCATTCCCCGGAGGTACGTGAAAATGTCGCTGCAAAAAGGTACCTGAGAATCCCGCTGACCGGGTTTTCGTAACAGAGGGTCAAATCGTGGCGCAAACCCGGTAGCAAAGTCGATGAAAATCCAACCCTAACAGTCTCAACTGGCATGGCAGAATGGCATGGCATTTGTGTGTGTTCCAGCAATCAGCAACATTTTAATTCCTCCAAGTGGCATTGATCCAGTGAACCAATTCATAGAAATGTACAGTTCCACACAAACCTATATTTATTTAACCACATTTCTGTATTCATTTCACAGCATGTGAAGACCAGGGTACAACTTGTATGTGGTGTATGTGTATCAGTTGGCTGTGACTTGGCTCATATGTTACTGTGTCAACCAACTTGTGGCTTCTAAATTTTATCTCATGGCTCTTGATGCATTCTCTACATACAGAGAAATTATTAAGAAACCTGTGGCTTATCTTTTAGCTACACACAACTTGCATTTATATAACACCTTTAACGTAGTAAAGTGTCCCCTTCACAGGAGCATTGTCCCGAGCCACATAAGGAGATAAAGGAGCAGGTTGGTCAGAAGTAGGTTTTAAGAAATATCTTGACAGAAGAAAGCAATGTGGAGAGGTTTAGGGAGGGAATTCCAGAGCTTAGGGCCTTAACAGCTGATGGCACAGCCGCCAGTGGTGGAGCGATTGAAATCAGGGCTGCGCAAGAAGCTAGAATTTGAGGAGCACAGATATCTCTGAGGGTTATAGGGCTGGTGAAGCCATGGAGGGATTTGAAAATCGAGGCATTGCTCAAGTGGTAACCAATGTAGTTCAGCGAGCACAGGAGTAATGGATGAACGGGACTTGGTGTGAGTTAAGCAGAGTTTTGGATGACCTTAAGTTTATGGAGGGTGGAAGATGGGAGGCCAGCCAGGAGTGCGTTGCAATGCTCATGTCACACAACTAGCATTCCATGGCTTGGAGCTTGTGCGTCTAATATCCATGCAAGGACACAACTGAGCAACTTGCATTTATATAGCGCCTTATAGAACAACTTGCATTTATATGTCCCAAATTAGTTTTGAATATGTAAGCAAACATGATTTTTAAAATCATGCTGATTCTCACCAAGATAAATGGAAATTCCATGCCAGTGTTGATATATTAATGTTGAGATTAAATAAAATGCCTGCTGTCTGAAAGAGTTAATACAGTAAATTGCCCAGAGATTACGTATTCCACGAGGCATTGTGGGACTTAGCCAAGGATCCTGTGTTCCTCACTTAGTGCAATCTGTCCATTAGCTTTATATCCAAAGAACAACTATGTTGTAATAGCGGTGGCAATCATTTTATTGTTTGGTATTTTAAATATGCAGCAATGTTGCAGTTTAATAATATTTTTAAATGCATAATCCTGTAGTTCTTGTGTTCACATATTAGAAATACCTTGTGTGAAATTGAGCCATACACGGTTTCATTGTCAATAATGAGTTAACTGCTGTCAGCCAAGGTGTTGGTAGGGTTGCTACAATTGACCCCAGTGCCTGTTGGGCAAAGAAGGTAGGAAAAGAGTCATCTGTGGTTCCTGATCTTGATTGCTATCCATGACTTCTGTTGGAAAGTGCCTATTTATGGATGTCAGGTGAGAACAGGATCAGGCTTTGGTGGGATGACCCCATTGGTCAAACTGCACGTCAGCACTCATTGTGCGCTCCCATGAAGAATTGCAGTAATCTTGAATCGCCTTATTTTCATGAGAACAGAAATAAACCTGTTAAAGCAGTTATTTAATTAGGAAATCGCATAGAGATGGCACATATAAATATTGCATTTCTCATCATCTTTCTCAGCAACCCTACTTTTGATTGTAAAATAGATCTAGCAAATCACATTTTAAGTAATGAGAAATTTTAAAACATCAATCATATTTTGACAATCAAATATTTTCAGGTGTGAATTTGCCAAATTCAGATCAATATTACTGTAATGACAACTAAAAGTTGACTTGTGTGTCTTGCATTGCATCCTTTGTGCTGTGTTTCTGGTTTTAAACCAAATACAGCCATTGAACCCTTTTAAGAATGATCAGGGCATTTCTGCAACTACAGTAAATCATAACTGCATTTTTTTTAAATTAAGAAATAAAGGGCTCAATTTGGCCAGGAGTTGCTCTGTTTTTTTTTGAGTAAACTGGTTTTTCTGGCGTAACTTAAAAATCCCCATTTTCCCCAATCAATTTGCACCAGCGTAACTCAGTTACGATTTTTTTAGGTTAGTTTTTTTTCTCAAAAGGGGGCGTTATCAGCCACCTACGCCAGTTCTGGCCATTTAGGCAACTTTGGCCAGCTAATAGTTACTCCATTTCTACTTGGGCCAGTGTAGGTGGCCACTTCAGAAAACCCTTGCAGAGAGTTAAAGAAATTGGCGCAGATAGGTACATCAGAGGCCATTCGGCCTGGGATAGGGGTGGGAAGCGAAGAGGACCTGCACCTAAACCAAACAAGCCTTACCCTTAGTACTTTTTTTTTTGCAAACATTGCTAACAATTCAATAAGAAATAAAAAATTGAAGTCCTACCTTCATCTTCAAACTCGGCCCTGGATTCAATGGAGAGGCTGCAGCAAGCAAATCAACGGAGAGGTTGGGGGCAAGGAGCGATTGAACTGGCCAGCACCGGGATTCAAAGGAGAGACGGGAGGGGGGGATGGAGGAAGGGAGCTAGCAAGCATTGGGGGCCACAGAGTAGGAGAGGCTGCAATTTAACGGAGAGGCTTGGGGGGGGCGGGGGGTGGTGTGAGGAGGAGGGAGGGGGAGAGAGATATCAAGACTCAAAAAAGGGGGAGTGGGGAGGGAGAGAGGAGAGGACAAAAGACCTTTGCTCCATCCATACAGACCTTGGTGGGAGGTGGGGAAGCGAGAGAACTGCAAACCTGTGCTGCCTGCTTTCCTGCCGTTTTGAGCTTCTTTGAAAGTTTAACTTTAAGTATGGGGGCAATGCTGACAATGCCATACCTTGTGCGAGCATATTGCATCATGGTGCTACCTAGGAGACAATTGATTCAAGTTCATCACATCAGGAACATCAGAGCCCATAGGCTGCTGGGCAAGAAGCCTTACCCACCTCAGCAATTTCAAGTCAGGCATTTGTACCTGTACCTGAGTGATGCAGAATGTGTCAGAAGGCTGTGTTTCCGCAGAGAAGTTGTCCATAAGATCTGTGAGTTGCTGAGACCAGACCTGCAGCCGAGAAGCATCAGAAGGACTGCTTTGTCAGTTGAAGTGAAGGTTACAGCTGCACTTTCATTCTATGCCTCCGGATCATTTCAAGCTACAACTGGAGATGTGTGTGACATCTCTCAACATGCAATACATGTCTCCATTCACCAGGTCACGGCTGGACTGTGTGCGCGGAGGAATGACTTCATCAAATTACCAATGACTGCCCAAGCAATCCATGTGGGGTTCTCAAGGATTGCTGGCTTCCCAAAGGTACAGGGCTGCATTGATTGTACCCACATCACCTTGTTAACACTGTTGGAGGATGCCGAGCTGTTCAGGAATAGAAAAGGCTTCCACTCCATTAATGTGCAGCTCGTGTGTGATAACATGCATCCCATCATGTCAGTCGATGCAAGATACCCTGGCAGCACCCATGATGCGTTCATCCTACGCAACAACGTTATATCAGACATGTTTGAGCAGCAACCAGAAGGGCAGAGCTGGCTACTGGGAGACAAAGGGTACGGCCTCGCCACCTGGCTCATGACGCCCCTACGCGTAACCCGATGGAAGCTGACCGTCAATACAACATGTTGCACATTACGACGCGCAGCATCATAGAGAGGACCATTGGCATCTTGAAACAGCGTTTCCGACGCCTGGACCATTCCGGTGGCTACTTGCTGTACTCCCCTGAGATTGTCGGTCAGTTCACTGTTGTGTGCTGCATGCTGCATAACTTAGCCATCATGAGGCAGCAGCAGCTGGTAGTGGAAGACTCACCTGCGGTGAGAGTGGCTGATAATGATTTGGAAGATGCAGGTGAGGAGGAGGTAGAAGAGGAGGATGATGACGAGGATGAGGAAACCATGCAAGTGCCTGAGGCCGGAGCACGACGTCGGAGGAGGGCTGGCCATCATGCTCCTTTAACGATTGCTCGAGCCTTGCACCAGCAACTCATCCGTGAACGCTTTACTGATGCCTGAGGGCTCTGCGACAACTATTCCACATGGACATATTTATTTTTTGGAGCTGTTCCGTAATGTTGTGTTGTGTTAATGGAACATGATTCAGTTTTAATGTAAAATATATTTTATTCAAAAGTTTACAATATACTTAACTTTAGTGTAATACAATTATTCTTGTATCAAACTTTATTTTAATATGACTCTTTAAGATCACTTAAAAACTTTAAGATCACTTATAAACTTGTAAAGTTACATAACTTACAAAAAACTTTCAATTTAAAAACAGTTACAACAGCAACATCAACAACAGCAGCAGCAAAGAAAGGCTGCACCCATCTCTTAGTCTAACACGGCCCGCTGCGCTTGGTCTTGGACTTTCCACCACCTCTGCCCGCAGGCAGTGGCACAGTCATTTTGGGCTTGGTACCAAGCTTATTCCTTCTAACATCTGGTTTAATGTGCACTTTTTTGGGGTGGGGGGGGTTGCGGTGCGGGTGGGGGGGTTGCGGTGCGGGTGGGGGGGGTTGGGGCGTCAGGTGTTATTGTGGAGGGCCCGGCTTGGGTCTCTTCAGAGGCTGGTGTGGGGATTGTAGTGGGAGTGGCAGTTGATTCTGTCAATAAGTGCTTGGTCTGGGTGTGTTCCCTTATTGCAGCAGCTAACTCTCCCATTCCCTCCCTCATGGCCTGTGTCATTGCCAGTGTCGTTCTTTTCACTACCTCTGAGATTTCCCTCCCTCATGGACACTATTCCCTCACTGATGTTCCCGGACATCGTTCCCATTTCCCGTGCCATTGCTGTTACTTCTCCCGACAGTCCCGCTACCTCATCACTCACCCCACTGATGGTGTCCAGGAGTGAACGGGTAAGGTCAGTGCTCTCTGCGCTCAATGAAATGATCTGAACCACATCTGTTGCATCCTACATCTCAGGAGAGCTTGGTCTATTTCTCCTTTATCCCGCCCGCCCCCACAGTGGGAGCTGCAGGCTTGGACGGTGGGGCCTTGGGTGTGCCTCGCGGCATCCCAGTGGGACCCGCATCCTCGGACGGTGGGGCCCTGGGTGTTACTTGCTGTATCTCGCTACTGGGATCCGCAACCTCGGATTGTGAGAAACCATGGAATGTCCCACCAGAACTCCAATCACTAGTCATGGAAGGGGCTGACAACTCCGATAACTGCACATGCTTGAAATTCAGTATATAAGTGGTAGCTTCATCCAGCTGACCCAACTCCCCCTCACCCCATGTTGGTCTGGAGGGTTAGCTTGGAAGATGTTCTCGTGCTCGGGCTCGTCTGCGTCTGTGTCTGAATCATCATCTGGATCTTCAGGATTGGCAGCAAGTTCTGCAAAATATAACAGAACAGTCAAATGGTTAGCAGCAGAGGAGGGGGCAGGATTGGTGGCATGAGTAGGCTCACACATCACAGGCCAGGCAGCAGGTTGATTTGAAGGGCCACAATGAATTTTCAGGACTTGACCTCTCCCTCGAGTGTGGGCCCAGCTTGTACAGTACTGATTGCTTTTCTCCAGGCAGGACCCATCAAGCAGCGACCCTCTCTTCCAATGTTGTTGGTGGGTGCAGATATGGCAGGCCTCCTCCTGTTCGATTTCTTTCCCTTTTTCTTGTGGGACAATTTCTTCTGCAAAGATGAAAATGCAACTTTTTAGAGAGGGTGCCTTTCTGCTGGGTGGGACATATGCAGCTGGTCACATTTACAATTGCATTGAATAAATGAAAATATTACTTACACTAACTACTTGACCAAGGTCCTGCCATTTCTTTTTACACTGGCCTCCAGATCTCTTGGTGTTCACCACTGCGCAGTAATCTTCTGCAACTTGGTCCAGGATTTCTTCTTTTCTTTGGGTGGCACTTTTGTGCGACCTCTGCTGGTATCCAGTTCCTGCCATCTGTTCTCAATTACATTAACTAGTATCTCCACTTCTTCCAGCAAGAAATTCTTTGTTCTTGGTCCATGTTGCTGCATTGCTGTATGCTGCAGCTGCTCTGAGACACCCACAGCACTTTTCCAATGCTGTTAGACATAGTGATTTTTCCAGACACACACTACTTATTTTGCATACAGCAATGATTTTTCCAAATACAGCTCTCCTTCTGGCACTTCTGCTGGCATGCAGCACTGATTTTACCAAACAGAGCAGTGCTTCTTGAATTCAGCAGTGATTTTCCTACTACAGCACTTCTTCTGGCACCAAAACACAAGCAGCTAACTAGTTCTTTAAAAATGGCCGATTGCCAACTCGCAGCAGCGCTACTGCTCATGCGCGGACAGCACCACACTCCATTGTGCACGTGCAAACGTCCCGGCACGTTTTCCAGCGCAGAATGCAGGCTCCATCCTCCGAGTTGACTGGCCACGCTGCCCGACTGCAGTGAAGAGGTCAGACAGCTGCCAAAGTTCCAACATTTTTTTTTGCCGCATCTTGGGACGTAAATAAGTGCCGCAACTCGGTTAAGTGCGCCGAAAAACAGGCTCGGCCAAAATTGAGCCAAAATGTCTACCAGAAGCTGAGTAACTCCTTGTTTGCTGTGCTAAAGGTTGTGAGTGAGGTGTACAAGTCTGTTGGCACCTATACATCTGTAATTATTTTCTCTGCTTTACAATCCTAATGCTGGTATTTGCAAATTCAAATATGTTGTCCTCTAATAATCAAATTTACGTCATCTGCCAATAGACACCTTCAATTAAAAAGTTAGCACAAACACATGTGCCAAGTGTTCAGTGACTTCCTTCCGTGCCGTAATTTATGTGCCAGGAATTGGTAATCAAATAATATTTTAATGAAAATATTCTTAAATAAGCTTTGATTTATGTGGATCACCATTAGTCATGATTAGTTTGTTAGCTGAGGAAATTTGATATTGAACCAAGAAAATCTCTCAATCACTATTTTTGGGGGATTTTTGTGTGTGATTTATCAGAGGAATTTTTTTTGTTTAAAGGTTCCGTTGATGAAATGGAGGAAGGCGAGGAGAATCTAACTGATGACAACAATATGTCTGAGCGACAAGCACCAGCTTCAAACCATGATGAATCAGCAGACTGTGATACATCAAGTTCTTTTTATAGTGAAGGTAATTTGATGCTACAATTATCAATTTCATCTCATTTCTTGCAAGTTGGGGTTTTTGCATCACAAAAATACCAACTTTGAAAGCTGAAATCCTGTAATACTTGTATATCTATGCTGCATTTAGTATCAGAAAATAAGTTACAACAGTTTCTTCATTTTAGCCTATGGATTTCTCAAGTCCTATCCTCTCTTCTTGGGGCTAATCTCGTCAACATCTATGCTGTCCCACTCACTCCACCTAAAACTGCCCATTCTGACTCTGTCAGTAGATCAGAAATAATAACTCCCACTGCATTTCTCTCAAGAATATCCATTTGGTTGCAAACGTGTTTATTTGTGAAAATTAAACAGAGTATGAATGCTGAATATGTGTAGTGTATTTATGGGCGGTGCAAAATGTATTCTATTTTTATTAATTTAGGAAGTGATAAGAGAATGGGCATGAACTGTAATGCTATGAAATATTATTTAATAAGTAAACTTGTTCTCACATTGAACAACTTCTCCTTTGACTCCACTCACTTCGTCCAACTGAAAGGTGTTGCTATGGGAGCCGTATGGATCCTAGCTATGGCTGCTATTTTGTGGGATATGTGGAACATTCTTTGTTCCAGTCCTACTCTGGTCCCCTTCCTCAACTCTTTCCGGTACATTGATGACTGTATTAGTGCTGTTTTCTGCTCTTGCCCCCAACTGGAAAATTTCATTCACTTTGCTTCCAATTTCCACCCTTCCCTCACCTTCACATGGTCCATCTCTGACTCTTCCCTTCCTTTCCTTGACTTCTCTGTCTCCATTTCTGGGGATAGGCTATTGATCAATATCCGCTATAAGCCCACTAACTCTCACAGCTACCGTGACTACAGTTCATCCCACCCCACTTCCTGTAAGGACTCTTCCATTTTCCCAGTTTCTCCGTCTCCGCCGCATCTGTTCTGACGATGCCACATTCCATATCAGTGCTTCCGATATGTCTTTCTTTTTCCTCAACCGAGGATTCCTCTCCACCGTGGTTGACAGGGCCCTCGACCATGTCCATTCCTTTTCCCGCACTTCTGGTCTCGCCTCTTCGCCTCCCTCCCAGAACCACAATAACGTTCCCCTTGTCCTCACTTTCCATCCCATCAGCCTTCATGTTTAAGGGATTATCCTCTGGCATTTCTGCCAACTCCAGCATGATCCCACTACCAAAAACATCTTCCCCTATCCTCCCTTTTCAGCATTCCAAAGGAACCATTCCCTCCACAACACTCTGGTACGTTTCTCTATCGCATCCCCTCCCCTTCCCACGACACCTTCCTGTGCAAGCGCAGGAGATGCAACACCTGCCCTTTTCCCTCCTTCCTTCCCACCGTCCAGTGCCCCATACACTCCTTCCAGGTGAAACAGCAATTTACTTGTACTTTTAATTTAGTATACTGTATTTGCTGTTCACTATGCGGTCTCCTCTACATTGGGGAGGCCAAACACCCACTTTGACTTCTCTGTCCTCGGCCTACTGCACTGTTCCAATGAAGTTCAATATAAACTCATGGAACAGCACCTCATCTTTCTATTGGGCAGTTTACAGGCTTCCAGACTCGGCGTTGAGTTGAACAATTTCAGATTATAACCTTTGCCCCTATTTTCTCGGACGACAGCTGTTGTTGATGATTCTAATCCCATTTACACCTCCTTCCGACCCATCTTTTCTTTCTTTACTTGTTTCATTACCATGCCTTTCATCATCATCCCTTTTGTCATTTAATCTCTCCTGCTTTCCACCCTCCACCCTATCACAGGCCTTCCCTTTTGTTTTTTCCTCGCCTCCCATCTTTCCCTGCCTCTGTATTTGCTTAAATCCTGTTACATCTCTAACTTTTTCCAGTTCTGATGAAAGGTCATCGACTTGAAATGTTAACTCTGTTTCTCTCTCCAGAGATGCTGCCTGACCTGCTGAGTATTTCCAGCATTTTCTGTTTTTTAATTCAGATTTCTATCTTCCGCAGTATTTAATATAATTTGGACTGTAAACATAGTTAATATGTAATATTGGTACAGACCATACTGAAACAGCTTAACAGTATCATTTAGCTTAACAAACCGTGCATGGCTTTGTTTTTCTCTTTGTGGTCACGTAAATTTCCTTGTTGGCTATATATTTTCAGGTTGATTTCTCATGCCTTGATTTAGTAGTTTATCAATACAGTATTTGTAATAAATCGAATCTTTTTGTATTGTCCGTAAAGCATTTTGCAGTTTTGAACATAAATTCTTTAGGAATCTGTAAATCCATCTGATGTGCCACGTTTACAGTGACAATCAAACGTTTCTAAACTGAAATTAGTTTCCCAAGCATTTGCTGTTTTCATCTCCAAATTAACACCAAAATTATAGTCAGATGTCTGCTGAAGGAGCTTGCAAAGAACGGGTATTTAAATGTTAATTTTATTTCGAAACTACTGTCCACTGTAATGGTAGTTTTAACACTCCATGTTTTTTAATACTCTGTTTGAATTATATAGTGTTTATGAGGAATATATCTGAACAAACATTTGTGTTATAGAGAAGGTTTTAGCCTAATCCATTTGAGAATGTGGAATGTGATAGTGATTATATGCCTACAAATATTGTTCAATGGTGAGAAACATTTTGACAGTAGGGATTTGTAAAAGGCAAGTCATGTCTGACAAACTGAAGAGGTCGCTGAAGGAATTGTTTTGAAATGGAGCAGTTCGATTATGATTACACAGTGTTCAGCCCCATTTGCAATTCCTCAGATAATAAAGCAGTCCTTGCCTGCATGCAGCAAGACTTGGACAACATCCAGGCTTGGACTGCTGCTGAAACCCTCATCCATGCAATTGTTACTTCTAGGTTTGACTATTCCAACGTACCTCAATCTTTGGCGTCAAAAAGGAGGAATTTATTCTCTAGTGAAGCCCACTGCACAATTGCTTTTCCATTATAGTTGGTGTCTGCATAGCCAAATATTATGTGGTGGCTAATAAAGTCTCCGAGATGGATGGATTGATGTTGACTAGGAGGGAGCGGTGGGTCAGGCCACTATACGAATGGTGATTTGTGGACATTGGAGATTGTTAGCTCTCCTACACGTATTGCTGTAGTGAAAACTCCGGCAATACTGGTATGCTCGCGTTCAGTGCAGCCTTCGATACCTTGTTTGACATGGCATGCCAGGCCATATTTGGGATGGTTTTTGAAAGCGAATAGGTCAAAACCTGTGATACGTCCTCTTGTGTAGAACTGGTGGATGTGTTCGATGTGTGTTTTTTCAAGCACCAGGACATCGGCGCTGTGATTCTTCAGTAACCTTTTGAGGTATTTGCATTTTGAACGAGCGATGCCTTCGATGTTAATTTGGCATACTTGGATGGCTAGGCCTACACGTAGTTTTCATTGGTTCTGGAAAGAAACTATCGGGTCAAATTGATCCAGAAACTCGTTGGATCCACATGGGCAGCAGATGCTCAAATTCTAGCATGGCTATCAAGTTCGCAAGTCAAATCTGTTCTACTGTGAGAATTATCACCGGTACACCAACACATTGGCTGCCCGTGCTTGCAAACATCACACACCTACACCGCGAATATGCAGTCTCCAGAGAATACAACCACCACACCAGCAAAGACATGCCAATCCACGCCAACTTGAACAACCTACCACCAACCCATCTCAAATCTAGAAGGCCATTTTGGATTGTCGCCGAAGCCCTTCAGCGATCTCCCCTCAGCCTTGATGACCGATGGCAAAATGCTTGGAAGAATTGTGACATACGGAATGGATTCCTTAGAGGATCCCACCGTACAACCTGAAGGATAAAACCTTCCTCAGAAAAGTGGATAACTGGTCATGGTAGATGCTGCCACCTTCTCCATAGATGGAAGATTAAAGTATCCCCATCATGCGATTGTAGAGCTCCTAATCAGACCCTGGAGCACAGCATTGAGCACTGCCTTCAGAGGATATTCACAGGCAACCTACAAGATATGCACGCTGTTACACCAGAAGCTTTGGCCTGGCTATCCAACTTGGATATTGACATTTGCTTTGCTTTACTTTGCTACAACCATACGGAAGAAGGCGGCGGCAACTCCAACACACTCCTGGCCAGCCTCCCATTTTCCACCCTCCATAAGCTTATCCAAACTCATGTCCCGATCACCCATCACTTCTGTGCTCACTGACCTACATTGGCACCCGATTGAGCAACGCATCGATTTTCAAATTGTAATCCTTATTTTCAAATCCCTCCATGACCTCGCCCCTCCCTATCTCTCTTACTTCCTCCAGCCCCACAATCCTCTGAAATCTCTGCGTTCCTCTAATTCTGATCTCCTTTGCATCCCCTAATTTAATAGCTCCACCATTGCCAGCTGTGCCTTCAGCTGCCGAGGCCCTAAGCTCTGGAATTCCCTACCTAAACCTCGCCGCCTCGCTACCTCTATTTACTCCTTTAAGACGCTCCTTAAAACCTAACTCTTTGGCTAAGCTCTTGGTAATTTGACCTAATATCTCCTTATGTGGCTCAGTCTAAAATTTTGTTTGTTAAAGTTCCTGTGAAGCACTTTGGGAGTTTTACTATGTTAAAGGCGCTATCCAAATACAAGTTGCTGTTGTTGTCTACAAATTCAAACATTTTAGGAGGAATAATCAGTAGAGGACATACACACTAAATTATAGCATTTTAATAGGAGTTGACGAACAGAGAAACTGCAGAGTTCAGATAAAGAGATCTTTAATAGTGGGCAGACAAATTGATAAATATGTAGCATCCTATATTTTATAAATAGGAGCATGGAGTACAAAAGCAAATAGGAAGTGCTAAACCTTTAAAATCATTAGTTAGGCCACAGTTTAAAATATTTTGTCCAGTTTTGATGGCGAGCATACAGAAGAAATTGATTAAGATGATAATGGAGATGAGAGGCTTTAGTTCTCAAGAGAGACTAGAAAAACTGGATCTTTTAATTAGAATAAACAAGATTAAGAAGAGATTGGATGGAGATGTTCAAAATTATGAGGGGTTTTATTGAAATAAATAGGATAAATTATTTTCACTCAGTGAATCAACAATCGGATGGCATAAATTTTGAGATCATCACCAAAAGAAAAGGGAGAAGTTAGAATTATTTTTATACAGAGGGATTGTTAGAAACAGTGGTAGATGCAGAATCCATAATAGCTTTTTAAATGGAACTAGATAAAGCATTTTGGTGGGGAGGGAGCGTGGAAACATTGAAGAGTGGGGAGAAAGGATAGGGGAATGGGTCCAAGTGGATAACTCTGAGAGACAGCAGAGATGTCATGGGCTGAATGACCTGTAACACTTTCTGGTTCCAGGTTCACACTTATCTAAAACAAGTTTGTATGAATTCTAGTAAGTTGTTTTTCATTTTGAATGAGTCTTGGAAAGAATGGCAGGTGTTAATCTCTAGGCAAAAGCAGATATAGGTAAAATTAATGGAAGTCCCATTGATATGCCTTTTAAAGGTGATGGTGGTGATATTGGTGCAGTTGCGGTCAGCCTATAAGTGGACCCATCTCTCCCTCCCTCAAGGAATTGGCTCTTCAAATCTCTAATTCATGTTTTTATCAGAACTCCTGTCGCAATAAATAGAAATTTCTAGACCACTGTGTGTGTACTGAACAAATTGTAATCACTTGATAATCTTGATAAGAAACTGCCTTTTCTGGAAAAAGAAAGTTACTTGTTCACTTTAATTATGTACTTTCCTGTATTGGCTTTTGAAGAATTGTTATGCATAGGCTTTCAAGTCTATAGTTGAGCATTTTATTCCAGATTTCAAGATTATTAGAAAGGTAAATTACGTCTGTTTTGGCAATAGTTTCAGACTTTCATTTCCTTTCATTTATGTAGGAACTGGTTGGCATGAGGTTTGGTTGGAATGGCACTTCCTTAATTGTTTTGGAACCTATGTTGGATTAATGTCAGACTTGAAAATATGGAGATATATGCAACCGGTGCTATAACCATAAAACTGACATTTTGCTTTAAACGGCTGTTAAATCTTCTATTATACCTACCTGTGAATCATAAAATCTGCTTTATGGACATCAATTAAGCTATTAACTCTGATGTGTGGCCTTCCTCCATTGTTGCATTGCATAAGAACTCTGTCCACAGACTAGTTCTCAATTCTTCATTGGGTTTTTTCCCGTTATTTACAGCAATGTCCAATATTGCTATAACACTGCAGAGTTTCTTGTAAACAATCTTGTGTTTGTAAATTGTGTAACTTCAGTGGTGTCCTCTGGGCTTAGTGTTATACGTTTTATGTTCTATTTTCTTGCTAGAACATTTAATTTTTGTTGCATTGCCTTGAATGTCTTCCAAAATAGTTCCAATTGACACACCAATCTGCTGATTTACCAACATCTGACCTTAGGGTAGCTGTTGACCCAAATTACTCATTCTAAATAGATCCTTGAATAGTCTACTCATAACAGTGCTACAGTTGACAGGCATATCTGGAAGCATCATTGGAAGTTATTGTCTTGAATTCTTTGTTAAAAGTATCTCCAAAGCACTGGTTAAAACCAAAACTCGTAAATCATGCAGAGCTTGAAATACCTTTTCATGAGGTCTTCGATCAGAATGACTCTTAAAATTATTCATGGTGGAAATATTAGCTTTAATGTTATTGAGGACTTGACATCCCATGTGGCTATTTTGTTGCAGCTTGTACAACTCTCTGTTGGCCTTGGTTGTTGTAGATCATTTCTTACCAGCCCATGTCAGTCCTTTAATGCAGGTTTTGCGGTGAACACTTGTTCTTTCTGCTGCATATACTGTGGTTTCATTTGCTTCAGTGCATGTACTTGAGGATTTTACTGGTGCAGATAACCACTTCAGGCCTACTAATTTAGAGGGGAAAGGTAGAGGAAGATATATTTCCTTCTGGCACGTGTCCTCCTCAGAAGATATCAATATACAAGTTCAACATCCAAATGGCATCAGATTTGGTTGCACCCCTCTGTGTTTCTTCAAGTTTTAGTACTGGACAATAGTAAATGACTAGAGTTTGTAATATGACATTAGTTGCTGCTCTTATTCATTATGCATAAATAATCTGGACTTGGGAATTGTGTGATCAATATTGAAATTTGCTGATGCTGCAAATTGGAGAGTGTAGCATATTTTGACATGGGTTATAAAAGATTGCAGGACCGAGGGTTTTTTCAGCAAGATGGACAGATAGGTGACAGTTGCACTTTATTGTAGAAATACACAATACATTATTGCAGTAAAAATAAGGAAAGGAATATTGAAGAAAGGGAGTTATGCCCAAAACCACTTGCGCTCGTCTTTATCGCAATCTTTTGCACTGGTTCACATCTGCCTACAAAACTGGCCATGACCCAATTCTAAATTGCGAGTTTCCATCAATTGCATTGGTTCAAGAAAGCGCTTCAAATTGCACTCATTTTCTTAACCACACAGGCACTGGCAGGCACGTTTAACAAGTTTTTTCATATTAAAAAATATTACACTTACTAAGAAACTGACTGTACACCAGTGAAACTGTTAAATGGTTCAGTATAAGTTTTTTTTTAAGGTCATTTTCAGTGATTTTACATCGAGTTACACTCGGGTGGAGAACTGAACATCCTTATTGAAAATGCTTATTTTTGGTGATAGTCCCATTTTAAGCATGTTAATAAAACTACCAGGTGACCACACTCAGATACATCAACAAATACTGTTTAATGGAAAGAAAATAACAAGAAACAAATTGCGTTCTATTATACTGCTCATTTCCATTGGTTCAGTTTTTATGTTTGTGATTATGCAAATGAATTTTAGCGGAAACTTCAAGCCTAGCCTCCCCCAAGCCAGTGCAATTTTAAATTTTGGGCGCAATTTTCCAATTGCACCCTGAGGGAAACTCTACCCAAAGGTTCTTGGATCATCTTATTTATATTTCCATTGGTTAAAACTAGTATAAAATGGGCGTAAGCAGCTGAACTATGTGGGGTAGGGGGGGAAATGACTCTTCTTTGGCTTCTCCTGCTCCATGGGATAACTATGAAAATTCATCAGGAACCCAGTTTACACCAAAGATATAGCAGTTGAGCAGGAGATGCCCCAAGCAAATTCATCCTCTGCAGACTTTAGTGCAGCCGTGAAAAATACATTTTAGCCTGCACTCTTCAGCAGATTGTGGGACAAACCTGTAAGAGAGGAACAGTACATGGCTCTTTGATTTCACCCTCTAATAACTTCACTGCATATCTTCGCAAATGCTTGTTCAACTGGTACAGAATTATGACCACTCCAGCATCATCTGTGCCCAGAGGTCAGCAAGGCATGGCACCAAACCAGGGAAGAAGAATACACAACTTCACTCAGCCTAGACCTCTCAGCCCTCCTGAAGGGTTTCAACGGTAGAGCGAACAAAATCCTTGATGTGGATTCCACCAAGTCGCATAGAATGATCACTTGTGCCGCATGGCGGGTAGTGGCACTGACTGCCAATTCCCTCACCCCCTAGGATTGCAGAGCAATGCTGCAGAAAATTCCACATTCTCAGCAGGATAGACATAGTAACATACAGCACCTCTCTCCCTTTTCCTCTTTGTGCACCCTGATAACCAGCACACTCTTCACCCTCTTAAAGCAATGTGTGCTCAATTAAGCCTTCACAGACTGGTGAAGCGGGATTTCAACTTGGCATCTAGCACTATGGTTGCCCAGCTCCCTTCACATCAATTACTTGCATCACAACCGTGAAACTTCTTCCTGCACTTTAACAGACTTGTATTACCACATCTTCACTTCATTTCACTTCTCCCATGCCATTTGCCATACATTTCTCAACTGCTAGCATTACCCTCATTCACTCTATCTTCTTGCAGGACAAATTGGCATACAATTCCCAACACAGGGAGAGCTCCAAAAAGGGATTTCCCCAACCTTGCGTCTTTCTTGAACTATCTGCAGCCTTTGACACGGCTAACCACAGCATCCTCCTCCGATGCCTCTCCATCATCGTTCAGCCGAGTGGGACTACACTCGCCTGCTCCATTCTTACCTATCCAGTCATAGCCAGAGAATCACCTGCAATGGCTTCCGTTCCCGCTCCCGCACCGTTGCCTCTCGAGTCCCCCAAGGATTTATCCTTGGCCCCCTCCTGTTTCTGATCTATGTGCTGCCCCTCTGCATTGTCATCCGAAAACACAATGTCAGGTTCCACATGTATGCTGATGAATCCAGCTGTACCACCTCTCCTGATCCCTGTCTCTAATTTGTCAGACCGTTGGATGAGCCGAAATTTTGTTCAACTTAATAGTGGGAAGACGGAAGCCTTTGTCTTCGGTTCCCGTCACAAACTCTGTTCCCTAGCCACCGACTCCATCGCTCTTCCTGGCAACTGACTGAGGCTGAACCAGAACGTTGACAACCTTGGTGTCATATTTAACCCTGAAATGAGCTTTCGACCACATATCCGTGACATAACTAAGATTGTCTATTTCCACCTCTAACATCGCCCGTCTCCGTCCTTACCTCAGCTCATCCGCTGCTGAAGCCCTCATCCATGCCTTTGATACCTCAAGACTGGACTATTCCAATGCAATCTTGGCTGGCCTCTCATGTTCTACCCTACGTAAACATGAGGTCATTCAAAACTCTGCTGCCTGTGCTCATTGACCTACATTAGCTCCTGGTTAAGCAATACCTCGATTTTTAAAATTCGAATCCTTATTTTCAAATCCCTCCATGGCCTCGCCTCTCCCTATCTCTATAACCTCCTGTAGCCTTACACTCCTCTGAGATCTCTACGCTCTACCAATTCTGGTCTGTTGTGCATCTCCTATTTTAATCGCTCCACCATTGGTGGCTGTGCCTTCAGCTGCCAAGGTCCTAAGCTCTAGTATTCCCTCCCTAAACCTCTCTGCCTCTCTACCTCTCTTTCCTCGTTTAAGATGCTCCTTAAAACCTACTACTTTGACCAGGATTTTGGTCATCTGCCCTAATATATCCTTTTGTGGCTCAGTGTCAAATTTTGTTTGATGACGCTCCTGTGAAGCACCTTGGGAAGTTTTACGACATTAAAACAGCACTGTAAATGCAAGTTGATGTAGCATACCTCACCTACTTCAACGGGAAGACCATGGAGCTTGTAGCATTTGGCGCTTGTCCTAAGAAATGACGAGGTCAGTGATATCTTGCCAGTGCCAGGTTACTGACTGCACACCTACACTTATCACCCTGGCATACCTGCTTCTCGGTCTCCCTAATCCTATGGGGCTGATGCTCATCCATTCTTGGCTTCTACCTCCTTTCCTGCAGATCCACCACAACCATGGGCAGCACAGGAGAAGGACAATAAAGGTAAAGCGGACTAAGTCACCCAGAAGTCACCGTTGCATGATTCTGTTATCTCTCAGGACAGCAGCATGTGCCAAGCATCCAGGCATTCTTCTCAAAGTACTATACCACCTCAGTCCCATGAACCTTCAATGGAGCGTGATCAGCCAACTGTAATGTATTTGCTTCATGGGTTCTTTGCTTAAGAATTCATAGCAACACATTGCTATCAGTAGTTGGTTTATTAACAAAGGTTTAACAATCACACTACACATTACCAGTTCATCCACTAGGCTCACAACTGCATACCTCATCGTGGAAGACCTAGACCCAACTGACTGGGGTTTTATTGAGTCTTGTGAATATCACGTGACTGGCTAAGCCACGCATCATGCAACAGCTCAACAAACCAATGGGCAAACTCACAGGTGCATACATTACACCAACTATCTCCTGCGAAGCTGACACCTAGAAAAAGCACCAGAATAGATTTTTTTTTTAAAAAGACAATCGGTAGCCAGGGAAAGCAGAGTGTTAAAGAACAGGCTGATTATGCGCACTTTGGAATTTAGTGTGATAAAATGGAAAATGCACTTGCATGTTGGAAGTTAGAATCATAGAGTTTGTGAGGAAGGAAGGATCTGGTGAAAGGTTGATGGAGAAAACACCAAAAGCACATAAGTGCTAATAACAATGTATACAACAGTATACATTGTATTAATTTTGACTTTGAAGTATAGGAAGTTTCTCTTCAACCAGGACTTTATTTTGGACAGCCAGTTGAATTGTGCAGCAGCAGCCTAACTGGTATTAATAGAAATGTAGAGTTGGGCGTCATTCATATATGTTAAGCTCAATCCATATTCATGGGCCTCTCGTCACTGAGGTGTTGAATGTAGGAGGGGTCCAAGGTGGAGCCACAGGGCAGACCAGAAGTGATTGTGGAACCACATGTGGAAATCTTATGCACTTTCCATTTTTTCTGCAGAATAACCTTTAGACCATCTTGGGAATGATGGCTTGATTCATTCTTTTTTTTTTAGTTCACAGTTCTGTCTGGAGGCAATTTTCCCATCTGTCACTTAGAGGAATTCCTTAAATTAAGAAATTATATTTATTTTCTAAATATATAAAACCTAAATTAGGTTATAGTTTGCATTTTTCTAACTTGGGTTACACAGTACTTTTAAAAATTGTGTGTTTTATTTAAGTAACTTTTAAAAAAATATTCATTTATCTATACCTTTTCTGAGTCACCTAGTATGTCTCTGATTAACTGACTGAATCAGCTTTCAAGCCCAATGTGTGATTAAGTTCCCCTTTCACCCACTCTATTTTAAGTTGGTTTCTTCCTTGCTTATGCAGCGATCAAGAATGTTGGATGTGCACAGCTTATCTTCTCACAATAGGGAATAGAGCTGTTTTTTATAGCATGGAAATTTCATCCTGGTTTCCCAAGGCATCTTTTTAAAAAGTCAGTTGTATAAATGATGTGGCCTGGAAGAGGATTCTGGTGTGAGAAGGCTGCACAACCAGAAGTGTGAAGGGAACAGCATACTGATATTCCAGTAAAGGAAGAAGATCATAGAAGAGGGCTGCAAGAGCACAGAGGCAAAAATATGAACAGGAAGCAAGTGGATAGGCAATTCTGAGAACAAGGAAAATTAATGTTCTACTTTGGAACGGTCCCATGTAATTTAGACAGTTGGCCACAAATACAGCACACTCTGTCAATATGATCCCTCATACCCAGAGTCATGTCTATATTCCTTCCTTATAGACTTGATCTGTTAGCATTGTCTTTCATCTGTTTCTTTCCCTATTAGGACATATCATCAAGGGTCACAAACTGCCTTGATTCCACGATTTCCTAAGCAAGGTCAATTTACTTGTGACAATGTTGTTTTTCTCTCTGGTTGGGATATTGAATTTCAGCCTGGATTGAATGACCTGGAAAGGATGGGTACAGTTATTTTAGAATCAGACCGACATGCAAATAAATATATCTTTATTCTTGATTTTCAGATCTATCAGAGTTCATTTAGTGGTTTTTCATTACTTTAATAGATCAAAAATCTATTGAAAAGGATCCTCTGATGTTGATTCATCAGATGCATCTGGAACATTTAGCCTTTTATGCAACTGTCTATGATTTTTTTTAAGTTATATACTTTTTTTTATACAATTTTATATAGCATTTATATCCAAATGCTATATAAAACATGCATTGACTTTTTTTATTCCTCTTTTTTTTTGGCGTGGTGGGTGAAAGAGAGGATAAAATCCAAATGGTCAGGTAAAGAAGGCCAAGAGATTAAATTATTGCATTAGACCTTTAGAGCCTTCTATATAGCAACATAATATTTCAAGCAGGAAAAGACCATTGGTTCCTCTGGCTTACCCTTCCAAATGACCCAGCAGTTTCCTTATTATAATCCTGGAACTAATAACGCTGAAACCCTTTTGCTGATAGTTCATTCAGTCCTTTTTTAAAACATGCCATGGCCGGCTGATCTTTTCTTCAATTCGATCACCGTTACTTAAAAAAAAACATTTTCTTTTAACACCCTTAAGTTTAAACCATGTCCCAATGGATGAACTTTCATGGATGCTCATTCTCATTACCTGCAAACATTTTTCAAATTCCACCCTCCCACCCTCCCCCCACTCATTCTTTTCCAGAGAATGAAGTGGTGGGCCACTTGTCCTCAACTCAGCCCTGTAAGTTCAAGAATCAGTCTTGTATGGACCCCTCCAATAATTCAGCATTTTTCCTGTAATACAGAGACCATGGCATTTGATAAAGTACTACACGGGAGGTTAAGAAGATGGAAGCCCATAGAATTAAGGGGAAAGTGGGGGTATGCATACAAATTTGGCTCAGTGGCAGGAAGCAAAGGGTGGTAGTAGATGGATGTTTTTCAGACTGGGGGTTGGTTGGCACTGTTGTTCCTCAAGGGTCAGTTTTAGGGTGATTACTGTCTGCAATTTTTATAAATGTCCTAGACCTAGGTGTAGGAAACAGCATTATAAAGTTTAAAGATGATGCAAAACTTGGCAAAATAGTAGATCATGATGCGGATAGTTCAGGCTGACATTGACAGGATGGTGAAATGGGCAGAAGTGTGGCAAATGGAGATCAGTGCAGAGAAGTATGAAGTGATGCACTTTGGGAGGACTAATATGGAAAGATGGTCATCATCATCATCATACGCAGTCCCTTGAAATCGAGGAAGTCTTGCTTCCACTCTTAAAAATGAGTTCTCAGATGACTGTACAGTCCAATACGGGAGTTATAGTCTCTGTCACAGATGGGATAGACAGTCGTTGAAGGAAAGGGTGGGTAGGGAGTCTGGTTTGCCACACGTTCCTTCCGCTGTCTGCGCTTGGTTTCTACATGCTGGTATACTATGACTGGCACATTTTTGAAAAGTGTAGATGAGCAGAGAGACGTTGGTGTCCATATACAGACATACTTAAAGGTGGCAGGACAAGTTGATGGGTGGTCAAAAAAGCATGTGGGTTACTGAGAGAAATAGACTATAAAGGCAAAGAGAGTATGCTGGAACTTTGTAAATCACTGGTTAGGCATCAGCTGGAGTATTGTAGACAATTTTGGGCACCATATTTCAGGAAAGATGTAAAGGCATTAGAAAAGGGTACAGAGGAGGTTTACCAGGATGTTACCAGGGATAGAAACATAGAAACATAGAAAATAGGTGCAGGAGTAGACATTCGGCCCTTCGAGCCTGCACCACCATTCAATATGATCATGGCTGATCATGCAACTTCAGTACCCCTCTCCTGCTTTCTCTCCATACCCCCTGATCCCTTCAGCCGTAAGGGCCACATCCAACACCCTTTTGAATATATCCAATGAACTGGACTCAACAACTTTCTATGGTAGAGAATTCCATAGGTTCACAATTCTCTGGGTGAAAAAGTTTCTCCTCATCTCGGTCCTATATGGCTTACCCCTTATCCTTGGACTGTGACCCCTGGTTCTGGACTTCCCCAACATCGGGAATATTCTTCCTGCATCTAACCTGTCCAATCCCGTCAGAATTTTATATGCTTCTATGAGATCCCCTCTCATTCTTCTAAATTCCAGTGAATATAAGCCTAGTCGATCTAGTCTTTCTTCATATGTCAGTCCTGCCATCCCGGGAATCAGTCTGGTGAACCTTCGCTGCATTCCCTCAATAGCAAGAATATTCTTCCTCAGATTAGGAGACCAAAACTGCACACAGTACTCAAGGTGTGGTCTCACCAAGGCCCTGCACAACTGCAGCATGACCTCCCTGCTCCTATACTCAAATCCTCTTGCTATGAAGGCCAACATGCCATTTGCTTTCTTAACTACCTGCTGTATCTGCATGCCAACTTTCAATGACTGATGTACCATGACACCCAGGACTTGTTGCATCTCCCCTTTTATTAATCTGTCACCATTCAGATAATCTGCCTTCCTGTTTTTGCCACCAAAGTGGATAACCTCACACTTATCCACATTATACTGCATCTGCCATGCATTTGCCTACTCACCTAACCTGTCCAAGTCACCCTGCAGCCTCTTAGCATCCTCCTCACAGCTCACACTGCCACCCAGCTTAGTGTCATCTGCAAACTTGGAGATATTGCATTCAATTCCTTTGTTTAAATCATTATATATATATATAGTAAATAGCTGGGGTCCCAGCACTGAACCTTGCGGTACCCCACTAGTCACTGCCTGCCATTCTGAAAAGGATCCATTTATTCCCACTCTTTGCTTTCTGTCTGCCAACCAGTTCTCTATCCACGTCAATACATTACCCCCAATCCCATGTGCCTTAATTTTGCACATTAATCTCTTGTGTGGGACCTTGTCAAAAGCCTTTTGAAAGTCCAAGTACACCACATCCACTGGTTCTCTCTTATCCATTCTACTAGTTACATCCTCAAAAAATTTTAGAAGTTTTGTCATGCATGATTTCCCTTTCATAAATCCATGCTGACTTGACTGATCCTGTCACTGCTTTCCAAATGTGCTGCTATTACATCTTTACTAATTGTTTCCAGCATTTTCCCCACTATCGATGTCAGGCTAACCGGTCTATAATTATTTGTTTTCTCGCTCCTTCCTTTTTTAAAAAGTGGGGTTACATTAGCTACCCTCTAATCCATAGGAACTGATCCAGAGTCCATGGAATGTTAGAAAATGACCACCAATGTATCTACTATTTCTAAGGCCACTTCCTTAAGTACTCTGGGATGCAGACTATCAGGCCCTGGAGATTTATCGGCCTTCAATCCCATCAATTTTCCTAACACCATTTCCTGACTAATAAGGATTTCCCTCAGTTCCCCCTTCTCGCTAGACCCTCGATCCCCTAGTATTTTCAGGAGGTTATTTGTGTCTTCCTTAGTGAAGAGAGAATCAAAGTATTTTTTCAATTGGTCTGCCATTTCCTTGTTCCCCATTATGAATTCCCCTGATTCTGACTGCAAGGGACCTACATTGTTCTTCACTAATCTTTTTCTCTTCACATATCTATAGAAGCTTTTGCAGTCAGTTTTTATGTTCCCTTCAAGCTTACTCTCGTACTCTATTTTCCCCCTCCTAATTAAACCCTTTGTCCTCCTCTGCTGAATTCTAAATTTCTCCCAGTCCTCAGGTTTGCTGCTTTTTCTGGCCAACTTATATGCCTCTTCCTTGGATTTAATCCCTAATTTCCCTTGTTCGCCACGGTTGAGCCACCTTCCCCATTTTATTTTTACGCCAGACAGAGATGTACAATTGTTGAAGTTCATCCATGTGATCTTTAAATGTCTGCCAGGGACGTCAGTTATGAGGAGAGGTTGGAAAAGTTAGGGCTGTTCTCCTTTGAACAGAGAAGGTTAAGAGGTGACCGAATAGAGGTTTTCAAGAAGATGAGAGGTTTTTATAGTGTAAATAGGGAAAAAAATATTCCCTCTGGCAAATAGGTCAATAACTGGAGGTCATAGATTTAAAATCATTGGGAAAAGATCTAGAGGGGAGATGAGGAAAGTTTTTTTTCACTCCGAGTTGTCGGGATCTGGAACGCTCTGCCTGAACAGGTGGTGGAAGCTGATTCAATAAATAATTTTAACAGTGTTGGACAGGTACTTGAGGATGAGGAATTTACAGGGTTACAGACAAAAAGCAGGGATGTGGGTCTAAGCACAACTGCTTTTTCAAAGTGCTAGCACAGGCATGATGGGCTAACTGGCCTTCTGTGCTGTAAGATTCTATGATTCTAAAGCTGAATCTACTCTGAATGCTACCTAATGAATGCTGTCTACAACTTCAACTTGTAATTACACCCTGAGCTGTGCATTCGAACATTTTCTTTGTTCATAGGCAGTGAGGAAAACAATGAAGTTTTAACAACATATTCACCAAAACCCCACATTTTTTCCTGCTCTGTTACTTTAAGCACATTATCATTTAATATGTATTCCACATTCTCATTTCTTCTATCTATTCTCATGGTTTTACACTTGGTCAGACATTGGTTAACAGCATTGATGATTGCATTGCATTTGGTGTTGTCTGCAAACTTGAAAAGTATAATGTCCTCAAAGTCAGTTACAAAAATTATATAAACTGTGGTTCCAACACTGACCCTTGTGTGACCCTTGGGTGAGGTGCTTGATTTGTCGTATGCTCCTGCTTTTTGTGCTCGGCTTCCGTGTGCTCCCGGCGAAGAGACTCGAAGTGTTCGGTGCCTTATCGGATGCTTCTCCTCCACTTTGAGCAGACTTGGGCCAGGGATTCCCAAGAGTTGGTGGGAGATTGCATTTTTCCAAGGAGGCTTTTAGGGTGTCCTTGAAACTTTTTCTCTGCCCTACTTGGGGCTCGCCTGCCATGACGTAGCTCGGAGGAGAGCGCTTGTTTCAGGTGTCTAGCATTGAACATGCGGACAATGTGGCCCGCTCACCGGAGCTGGACGAGCGAGGTCAATGCCTCGATGCTGGGGATGTTGGCCGGAGAGAGAACGCTGACGGTGCGCCTATCCTGCCAATGAATTTGCAGGATTTTGCGGAGGCAGTATTGGTGATACTTCTCCAATGCTTTGAGATGCCTACTGTACATAGTCCATGTCTCTGAAGCATATAGGAGGGCGGGTATCATTACTGCTCTGTAGACCATGAGCTTGGTGCCAGGTTTGAGATCCTGGTCTTCGAACACTCTTCCTCAGGCGGTTGAAGGCTGCACTGGCACACTGAAGGCGGTGTTGGACTTCGTCATCGATGTCTGCCCTTGCTTGATAGTAGGCTCCCAAGGTATGGGAAGCAGTCCACATTGCCCAAGGTCTCATGGATCTTGATAACCGTGGAGCAGTACTGTGTGGCGAGGGCAGGTTGGTAGAGGACCTTTGTCTTATTGATGTTTAATGTGAGGTCCAGACTCCCGTACGTGTCTGACACCTCCTCATGTACCACCAGCTGTCCATCAGTCCAGCCGAATACTTTGCCATCAGTGCCACATGCTCTCCTGCAGGACAGGGCCAAATGCCTTTTGGAGTCCAGATGAACAGTATCTACTGCCTCGCCTTTAGCCACCAGATCTGTAACCTCCCCAAAATCCAGAAATCTCATCCGTTAGTCTGAACCAGTGCTGGGTCTCTCTAACCGGATCCTATCTTTCCAGATCATCTTCTCTGCTATCAGTCATTAAAGTCTAAATTATATGGGCCGCAATCGAGGTATGGCTCACAGGACTGTAATTTGAATGGTGTTCACTAGCCCCTATTTAAAAAAAATAAAATAAATGGGGGTCACATTTGCTATTTTTCAATCCATTGGGATATTACCTGATTCCAATAAATATTAAAAAATATCTGAGGATATTTACAATTACTGTATTATCTTTCTCTGTCTTCATTTCAACCTTAAAATTAATAACTTTATAATCTCTAGATACAAAATGTCCCTTATTTCAACTTGGCCCATTACTTCCTGTTCATTAGTTAGGATACAAATCCAATGTTGCTTTCATCCCTTTGGGTCCCCCCACATGTTTAAGAAAAGACTTGTACTTCACTGAATTCTCTCGTGCATTCAGATTGTCGCCACTATAGGGTCCAGTCTGTCATACTGATTGAAATCCCTTTGATTGCAACTGTGGCCTGAGCGCTAAATTATTTTTAGGACCTCCCAGAGCAATGAGTTTTATGATGGTCTTTCATCTTTCAGTATTTTTGACTGTGCTTCATGGAGGGGCGGGGGACTTTGTGAAATATGTTAAAAATGCTACTGTTGAGCTAAACATAGCTCTCAAGGTTAAATTCACAAGACAACAAGGCTGGGAGATATAGATTAGGATCCAGTGCCTAAACCATTGTGCTGCAATTAATGAAATACAGTTCAACATTCAAGTGATTGTTGCAGCTGCGACAACAAGAACTACATCTTGCATTCATACAACGCCTTCAAAGTTGAAAAATGTCCCAAGGTGCTTCATGGAGGCATAATCAGATAAAATTGGATGCTGACCCAAAGGAGGAGTTATCCGGGGGGGTGATCAAAAGCTTAGTTAAAGTGGCGGGTTTCAAGGAAGGTCTAAAAAGAGATGGAGAGAATTCCAGTGTGTGGGTCATAGATGGCTGAAGACACTGCCACCAATGGTGGTTCAAGGCAGGGAGCAGGTAATGGAATACACCAAAGGCCAGAGTTTAAGGAACAGAAACTTGGGGAGGGGTTGTATGGCTGGAGGAGGTTACAGAGATGGGGAAGGGTGAAGTTATGAAGAGAGGAGAATTTTAAACTGGAGGTGTTGGAGGACCATAGTGAAGAGAGTGGAGATAGAAGAACGGAAAGGAGAGCACTGGAATAGTTGCATTTGGAGGTGATAAAGGCATGGATGAGGGTTTCAATAGCATATGGGCTAAAGTAGGTGATGTTCTGGAAATGGAAGTAGTCGGACTTTGCGATGGAGACAATATGCGGGTTGGAAATTAAGTTTGGGGTCGAAAGTGCACCGAGGTTGCAAACAGTCTTGCTCAACATGAGATAGTAGCTGGGGAGTGGGGTGGAATCGGTGGCAGGTAAGGTGTTTGTGGCAGGTACTGAAGGCAATGGTATCGGTCTTCCCAATGTTTAACTGGAGGAAATTGCAGCTCATGCACATTAAGATGTCTGACAAATAGTTTGACAACACACAGGCTGTGGACGGGTCGAGAGAGGTGGTAGAGAAGTAGAGCTGAGTGTCGTTAGTGCACATGTAATAGCTGACCCCTTAATTTCAGATGATGTCAACAAGGGGCAGCATGTAGATGAGTTTTCTGCAGTTTTCAGGGCAATATTTATCCATCAACAAACATCACTGCAACAGATTATCTTGTCATTATCCCATTGCTATTTGTTGGGACAGTGCTGTGTACAAGTTGGCTGCCACATTAAAACCGCAACTACACTTCAAAAGTAGGTCAGCTGTGGCATAATCGGCGTGGTGCAGCACAAGAGGTCGGGGGCGAAGCCAGGTCCCGGCACTGAAAACAGTGCCGGGACCTCTGCACATGCGTGCTCGAGTGTGCGCGCATGTGCAGTAACTCCTCGCCCCCGAGGCTGCGTGAGAGGGGCTCGAATGTGCTCCCCGGGCGAAGATCGGGACTCGGGCCTCCCTCCCTCCCGTTCAGCCTCCCTGTCCCCCCCCCCCCCCCCCCGCCTCCCTCCTGTACAGCCTCTTACCCCAACCCTCCCATTCAGTCTTCCCCCTCTCCGCCTGCCTGGCATTTCGCTGGGGGCGGGCCCCACCCGAAGTGTCGGCGGCGACCTGGCCCGTTCAGCCTAATCACCACACCTACCCCCCCCATTCATTACTCCCCCTCCCCCCCACCCCTGTTCAGCCCTTCCTTCCTCTCCTTCCTCTTCCTCTCCTCCCCAGCCTTCCTCCCCCCCCCTTCCGTTCAGCCCCCCCCTTCCGTTCAGCCCCTCCCTCCCATTCAGGTCTCTCTCCCTCTCTCTCCCCCTCCCTTCCCCCTCTTTCTCCCTCCCCCCCCGTCTCTTTCTCCCCCTTCCCCCCCCCGTCTCTTTCTCCCCCTTCCCCCCCCCCCGTCTCTTTCTCCCCCCCCCCCCGTGTCTCTTTCTCCCCCCCCCCGTGTCTCTTTCTCCCCCCCCCCGTGTCTCTTTCTCCCCCCCCCCCCGTGTCTCTTTCTCCCCCCCCCCGTGTCTCTTTCTCCCCCCCCCGTGTCTCTTTCTCCCCCCCCCGTGTCTCTTTCTCCCCCCCCCCGTGTCTCTTTCTCCCCCCCCCCCGTGTCTCTTTCTCCCCCCCCCCGTGTCTCTTTCTCCCCCCCCCCCGTGTCTCTTTCTCCCCCCCCCCGTGTCTCTTTCTCCCCCCCCCCGTGTCTCTTTCTACCCCCCCCCGTGTCTCTTTCTCCCCCCCCCCCCCCGTGTCTCTTTCTCCCCCCCCCCCGTGTCTCTTTCTCCCCCCCCCCCCCCGTGTCTCTTTCTCCCCCCCCCCCCGTGTCTCTTTCTCCCCCCCCCCCCCCGTGTCTCTTTCTCCCCCCCCCCCCCCGTGTCTCTTTCTCCCCCCCCCCCCGTGTCTCTTTCTCCCCCCCCCCCCCGTGTCTCTTTCTCCCCCCCCCCCCGTGTCTCTTTCTCCCCCCCCCCCCCCCGTGTCTCTTTCTCCCCCCCCCCCCCGTGTCTCTTTCTCCCCCCCCCCCCGTGTCTCTTTCTCCCCCCCCCCCCCGTGTCTCTTTCTCCCCCCCCCCCCGTGTCTCTTTCTCCCCCCCCCCCCGTGTCTCTTTCTCCCCCCCCCCCCCGTGTCTCTTTCTCCCCCCCCCCGTGTCTATTTCTCCCCCCCCCGTGTCACTTTCTCCCCCCCCCGTGTCTCTTTCTCCCCCCCCCGTGTCTCTTTCTCCCCCCCCCGTGTCTCTTTCTCCCCCCCCCCGTGTCTCTTTCTCCCCCCCCCGTGTCTCTTTCTCCCCCCCCCGTGTCTCTTTCTCCCCCCCGTGTCTCTTTCTCCCCCCCCCGTGTCTCTTTCTCCCCCCCCCGTGTCTCTTTCTCCCCCCCCCGTGTCTCTTTCTCCCCCCCGTGTCTCTTTCTCCCCCCCCCGTGTCTCTTTCTCCCCCCCCCCCTTGTCTCTTCCCCCCCCCCCCGTGTCTCTTTCTCCCCCCCCCCCCCCGTGTCTCTTTCTCCCCCCCCCCCTGTCTCTTTCTCCCCTCCCCGTGTCTCTTTCTCCCCTCCCCGTGTCTCTTTCTCCCCTCCCCGTGTCTCTTTCTCCCCCCCCCGTGTCTCTTTCTCCCCCCCCCGTGTCTCTTTCTCCCCCCCCCGTGTCTCTTTCTCCCCCCCGTGTCTCTTTCTCCCCCCCGTGTCTCTTTCTCCCCCCCCCGTGTCTCTTTCTCCCCCCCCCCGTGTCTCTTCCCCCCCCCCCGTGTCTCTTCCCCCCCCCCCCCCGTGTCTCTTTCTCCCCCCCCCCCGTGTCTCTTTCTCCCCCCCCCCCTGTCTCTTTCTCCCCTCCCCGTGTCTCTTTCTCCCCTCCCCGTGTCTCTTTCTCCCCTCCCCGTGTCTCTTTCTCCCCTCCCCGTGTCTCTTTCTCCCCTCCCCGTGTCTCTTTCTCCCCTCCCCGTGTCTCTTTCTCCCCCCCCCCTGTCTCTTTCTCCCCTCCCCGTGTCTCTTTCTCCCCTCCCCGTGTCTCTTTCTCCCCTCCCCGTGTCTCTTTCTCTCCCCCCCCCCCACGTGTCTCTTTCCCCCCCCCCCACGTGTCTCTTTCCCCCCCCCCCCCGTGTCTCTTTCTCCCCCCCCCCCCCCCGTGTCTCTTTCTCCCCCCCCCCCCCCCGTGTCTCTTTCTCCCCCCCCCCCCCGTGTCTCTTTCTCCCCCCCCCCCGTGTCTCTTTCTCCCCCCCCTCCCCTCTCTTTCTCCCCCCCCCCTCCCCTCTCTTTCTCTCCTCCCCCCCCCCCCCCTCTTTCTCTCCTCCCTCCTCCTCCTCCCCTCTCTGTCAAAAGCAGAGAGACACTGACAGAGGCAGAGGGAGACTCACTGAGGGGGCCATGCTGTTGGAGGGCTCCCGGTGCTGCAGTGGGTGAGTAGAAACTTAATGTTTTATTGATTGATTTTTATTTATTTATTTATTTATTTATTTTGATTGATTTATTTATGATTTATTATTGATGATGGCTCTTTATTTGTAAAAGTGAAATGTTTAATGTTTGTAAACCCCCCCGCCCCATCTCTTGTTCCCTACGCCTGATTTATAAGTGTAGACAAGGTTTTTCTGAGTGTACAAAAATCTAAACTTACTCCATTCTAAGTTAGTTTGGAGTAAGTTTTCGTTGCCTAAACTTGCAAAAACAGGTGTAAGTGGCTGGACACGCCCCCTTTTGGGGAAAAAAAAATCTGTTCTAAAATGAAACTATTGCTCACTAGAACTGGAGCAAACTAAATGCCGAGAATTACAATTTCTAAGATGCTCCATTCTAAACTAGTTGCTCCAAAAAATAGGAGCAACTCAGGCCAAAACTTGAACCCACAGAGAGGCCAAAGAGAAAGAAGACAGAAAATGCACCATGGTCACATGCACAGTCATTTGTGATTCTATTCATTCAAACTAAGCAGGGGGTCATTGCCAAGTTAAAAGCTGCCACTAGAGTCAGGGTGGCTTGAAAGAAATAAATGGAGACTGGGATGGAGAGGAGGTTTAGCCCTGAAGGACAAAAACAGCAGAGTTGAATTTCATATACCTCGTAGTACAGAAAGTAAGATCATTCTTAAAATATGTTCAATAATCCACAGATGATGAATAGCATGGCAAGTTTTGCCTATGTATGGGAAGTGAAGTGAAGCGGAGTCAAATAACATTTAATTACAACTCTATATATTCTATTTAATGTTTTGTACCTGGACTCGTGTCAGCTAGTTTTCACTTGATCACCTTCAGAGAGATTGAATAAGTATGTGCGCAAAAGATGTGAGTATCTGTTTCAGGTCATAAGGTATTATTGCGGGGGGGAAAATTGCGGTCAGAGGCTTCCTTCGTACGAATGCCTCTGACCCGGAAAAAAATCTATGAAAGTACCTGGTGGTCCCGGAGGAACGTAGGATCCTGGTCGGAGGCCTAGATGCACTGCGCAGCGCATGGGGAGATGACTTCGAGGTACGTACTTACAAGCTGGAGTCACGTGTGCCTGGACCAGCAATCACTAGGTAGTAATCTCATTGATAAAAATGGGAACTCCATTTTTACGAGTTCCCATTACCATCAATGCAAAATAACCCGATAACATTGAAACGCAGCATAATAAATAAATAAAACACCTCACATATTTAAAATTAGTTGAAATTAAATTTTTAGAAAAACAAATATTTTTTGGAATTTTTTTATCAGGCGCAAAGGTTTGAAGGATATTTGTTGGGCAAATAACCCAATCTCTGCTGCGTGGATGTCCTTCCTTTGGGGATGCGGAGGATCTGGCGAGAGAAATCTTGACGGATTGGAAACGCTGGTTGGTTTTCGGCGCATGCGCATGGCGCCCCAAAAACCGGCTTTTGTGAGGCCTCGCTGGGTGCGTGCGCACTTCGTACGGACCCAGCGAGGCCGCAATTTTTGGCCTATTGTTATACCCCCTGGATTTTGCCACGCAGCCTGAATTAACTCCTATAAAAGTAAGACACTCCAGAGAGTGACTGACTCCACTGAACTCAAAGCAAGTATATGTGGTACACCCACATTTGTAGTATGGCCTGTTGACATTTTTTACTGTAACTTACCTCCCACCCCTCTATTGTCCAGATCGATCCAAAAAGATTCTGCCAATTCCCAGTTCCTTCCTCTCAACAATGCATAAACCTTTCCTGATAAAAGTTCCACCACACCCTTTTCTTTCCTTGCCTGTACACATAACTGCAGATTTTTTTCTCCACTCATCCTTGTCCATTAGACAGGTTTCAGCAAGTAGTACAGTGTCTATTAGCACTTGATTTACCATACTTCTAATTAATCCATTTTATTTGTTATTGTCTGGCATTCATATAAATGCATCTTGGTTTATTCCTTGCTGTATTCATACACTTCCTTGTCTTGGTTCACACTTCCGCTCCACCTGCTTCCCTAGTTTAAATCCTTCCTAACTGTTTAATTTATTCTGTTGACTAAGATTAATGCGCCTCTTCTGATTGTAAAGCCTTTCCTTCCCTCAGAAGTGGTTGCACTGAGCCAGTTGTTGAAATCCTCTGTCCTACACCATGCATCAACCTGCCTTCTCTGTCTATTTTACAGGGTGTATTCCTGAGATTTCTATTCTTGAAGTACTTTCCTTCAATATTTTTCCTAGCTCCTGAAATTTAATTTGGTCTACAAATGATTTGGTTTTCATGTTTCATGTCTGATTTATCCCCTTCCCATCCCAGGATCTGATCCATCCGCTTGGGTCAACTACCAAACTCTAGTACAGGTTGAACCTCCCTTATCTGGCACCCTCGGGACCTGGCCTGTGCCGAATAAGGGATTTTGCCGGATGAAGGGAAGTCAGTGGCCCGGGGGGGGGGGGGGAAAGGAAGGTCGGCGCCCTGGACGGGCCCAAAGTATCAGCAGGCCGCGAAGGAAGTGTCGGTGGACCAAGTGTCGGCGCGGGCCGAGTGTTGGAGCAGCCCCAACGGGTGTCTGCGCGGCCACAGCGGGCTGTGTGTCGGCACGGGCCCAAAGGTGGGGTGGAGGTCGACCGCATTCTGTGCATGCGTCCCCGACCGCTGGAATCATGCCGATCGAGGGGTGGTGCCGGATAAGGGAGTCCCAGATAAGGGGAGTAACACACCATTCTTACTCATACTTGCAACAGATTCTATCAATCCCAGTTACATTAGAATCCCCTACAACTACAGTGTTGTCCAATCTTTATCTGTTCCCTGTGTCATTGACCTGCTTGTAATTTCCATCCTCCATGGTTCTTTCCTCATCTCCTATTGCCTATTCTTTTCACATTCCCTGGACTGCCAGCTATATTTTAGTTTTCTGCACTGTCTTCCTCTAACTCGGTGGTGACAAACCTCATGAAAAGTATCTTCCAGTTATTTGTTTCTTGTGGGGCTCATTTAGTTGGTACTTCATGCAAGTGTACTTCCCCAGAGTTGTTGTGGATCCTGGATGCTTGGTGTTCACAACAACCATCTCAATTTAGGCAAAGAAAAGAATTTACATTTGCATAACATCTTTCACATTCTCCGGGCATCCCAAAGCGGGTCACAGGAAATGAGTTACTTTTGAAGGATAGTCACTGTTGTAATGTCGGCACTTTGCACATAGTAAAGTCTGACAAACAATAGTGAGATGAATGCCCAGTTAATCTGTTTTGGTGGTGGTTCAGGGAGGAATGTTGGCCAGTACACTGAATGAACTCCCTCCTCCTCTTCAAATAGTGCCATGGCATTCTTACATTCAACTGAGTAGGCTGATGGGGCTTGGTTTAACATATCCCATTTCTGCATAATTATGTGGCTTTATCATAGGTTTTGATGCAAGTATTAAAACCCCAGCGTCAAAAGGTTGAAATATGCCTCGTATTGGGAAAGTTGTTCGTGTAGCAATCTACAGAGTAGCCATAGAGCTGATGAAGAATTGGGGTGTATAACTTACAATTCCAGGCAATTTATTTCTTACAGGACTTGTTTAGTTGGCACTTCATGCAGAAATGTTGTACATCCTGCCTGTCTTACATTTACACCTAACAGTATGAATTTTGTGGTGAGATTGAATGATATCTACCTAAGCAAGTCTTGCATTGGTAACCCCAGCGAAAGTTGTCTGAGAGAATTGTAGCACATGGCAATCATAACCAAGGTGCATATGAAATGCCAAGAGGCTGAACTAGAAATGGATGGTATCCCTGCATTACTGTCCTTTGGAACATTTGAGGGCTCAGAGAAGGATTCAACCGCTCAGAGATGGATTCAGGTTGAAGTTTATTTTAAAAAATGAGTAAAAAGCTCAAGAAAATAGTTGGGACTCGAGCTGGATATTGCTCGGTCAGATTGGATTAAAATTAATATTATTGTACTCCAGACTTTTGGCTACGAATGAGCAAAAGCACCAGTATAAACATTTGGTAATCAGTTTTCCTCCACAATGAATTGTGTTTCTACAGTGAGATACTGAAAGACTCTAACTTTCTCTTTTTGCATGCAGTATATCATTTGCTTCTGTGCAGAGATTCCCTTTATAACATTCTTAAATACAACTTGGTGTAAATCAATATTTCTGAAATGCACATGATTGAGGTGACTGCAAATTACAAGAAAGTATTTTTGAGTGGACTGTACAATTTTACCATTGTCCACTATTAAATTTTTCTTTCAGAGTATGCACCGAGAAAAATCGAGTTTAGGAAAATAATTTGGAAATGCTCCAGAAAAGGCAGCTTGTTTTTGCTAGACTTTGCCCTCGCTGAAAAACAGGGAAGTGTACACTTATCAGATGTGAGCTGAGACAGGGATTAGGGTTCGCGAGTTTGGAAGCAGAGTGTATGTTACACCTGGTACTGGTTTGTTTGTCAAAATGATAAGTTGATAACAATATTAAGGTCATGTAGGAGGGCTATATTTCCAATAGACTTTTAAAAAAAAAAAATGGATGAAAATTAAAAATGAGAATACCTGTACCATGTTTCCTGGTTTATTGCTATTCTAATAACTCATAAATATAGGTTACCAGCTTTTTGATTTGTGATAATTTTGTTATCCTTTCAAGTGTTGACAATCTAAAAGTTAGTGATGCGGCGGAATAGGTGTTCATGATTCATCGATTTGAAAATGTTAGTTATCATGGCGTCAATGTAAAGACAAACATGCACTTTGGGCAATAATCTACAGCACTGTCAGATGCAGGGTAACCAGGTAAGCTTATCAAAGCAATCTTGTTGCCATAAATATAGAAAAGTATCTTTTATCAAGCTGCTATGAAAACACATTGTGACAGTTGTTAAGGCACACCATTACTCACCATATTAAACAAATAATTCCAATACAGTATTTAGATGGCTTTTTCGATAGCTGTAGCATGAATCCCTTCCCATGCCAACTGTACTTAGAATGAGCTTTGTCCATTGGTTAAAAATAATGGTCACAAAGAACATTAGTTAATGTAATTTATCTTTTCAACAGTGAGCTTTAATCTTTTGGGAGACCCATCTCGGTGGAGTTACTATGTTTGACAATATGGGAGTATTGTATTAACCCAAAGATTATTGATCCAGGACATTAATTTGTGGCTTCAATTGTATGTTAATTCATTTGCTTCTCTTTTATAGCAGCACATGTAGAGTTAAGTTAACTTGTGCAACACTATAAATCCTGAGATTTGCAGGTTCCAGCCACTGGAGCTTGTTCCGACATTCAATTAGGTCATGGTTGATCCGTACCTCAAGCCCATTTACCTGCCTTTTCTCCATATCCCTTTGATACCTCACCTTACAAAACTCTTTACTGATTTCAGTCTTGAAAACTTCAATTGACCCAGCATCCAGAGCCTTTTGGGGGAGAGAGTTCCAGATTTCTACTACCTTTTGTATGAAGAATGGCCTGGCTATAATAAGATTATCGCTCCCTTGTTCTAGATTCCCAACCAAAGGAAATTATTTCTCTTTATCCTATTGAATTCTTTTGTCAATTGAAACACTTCTATTAGATAACTATACTTGAAGAAACATGAGCAACGTTTCTGCAACCTAGCCTGATAATTTAACCCTTTAAGCCCTGGTATAATTAAGTTTCCTGTACTGTTGCTGAATTATCCACTGATAGAATGAAAAGAGCTGTCAGCCTTTTTCATTCTGTCAGTAGAAAATGGAACAATGATGAAATGGCTGTGTGAGCTTTTTTTGAAAAAAAGACAGTTGTGTTACCCGTGATTACACGGTGTTGTGGCAAAGGGGAAGCAATGATTTAGAATGGTGTTGTTTAAGTTGTTAAAGCTTATTTTTCCCAACAGTATTGTGCTGCATTTATGGGGTTGAGATGAGGAAAAGCAAGCACATTACCCCAAAGGTGCAGTATAATGATGGTATAAATTTAAATAGCTATGCACTTGCATAATGTTTGATTGCAGTTTGGGTAGAATGGTACAAAACTATAATCTTGAATTGTTCTGAAATTGCACTGCAAAAGCTGTCCAGTAAGAGTTTCTGAAATGGGCACGACTTGCCACGAACGCCTCATTTCACACTCTTGAGCAAAACGTATCTTTCACAAAGGTAGTCTTAAGGCACTTGGGACAATTGCTGAATTAGACCCCCCTAAAAAAAAATTATGCCTCTAGATTCAGGAGACATATTCTACCAAAAACTATGAAGTATGCCTCTTATTGAGCATAATTGCTGTATGGCAATTGAACAGTTTCAGTTACACAGTAATGTATTGAGCACAAAAGAGAATGGGTAAGCTTTCTTACCTGGACAGTGACCAAGATAGAAAATGGAAAGGGAGATTTTATTAAAATCTTCAATAAAATGTAAGAGGATTAATGAGACATTCTTTGCACATTGAATAAGGGAATTTATTTTTAACTTTCAATTTAATATATTTGGGTATTCTAAATATTGATTTGATTCTAGATAAATCTAAATAGCTTGATGGAAGTATATGGATATTGTTTTGACCAACTGAACTTAAAATAACTTTTCAAACACATAATCTAGAGTCTTGGACCTATATACATTCCACATGCATTGTTAAGGGTTTTGAATAACTTGGGCATGTAGTCATTTGCATTTGGAAATTTGATCATCTTTACAACTTATAGTTTTGACATATATGGTCTACTGTTAATTCAAAGTCACTTAATTCAAAAATAAAGTTTTGACATTAGAGTAGAAAGGATTTTATCTTGTACATGGATACTATGTATTGTGTACTGTTGAAGTACTTCACTGTTTGCAGTGCCTTGGCCTATGTTTGGCTCATGGTCAATACACTCTGGGTGCTGTTCTTTAAAAATTCATTCTCTGGATGTGGACATCGCTGACCAGGCTGATATCTATTGCTCAACCCTAGTTGCCCCTGAAAAGGTACTGTGGGCCATGTTCTGGAACTACTGCCATCCTTGTTGTGAAGGTGATCCCACAATGCTGTAAGGAAGGGAGTTCCAGGATTTTGTCCCAATGATGATGAAGGAACGGCGATATATGTCCAAGTCAAGATGGTGTGTGACTTGGACATGTAGACTTGGATACATGTAAATGACTATAAACTTGGTAGAAAACTTGGGAGGTGATAGTGTAACCATGCACCTGCTACCCATATCCTTCTAGCTGGTGGAGATTGCGGGTTTGCAAGAACACCCAGAGCTCAGTGAGTGGGTGTGCATCTCAAGTGGCCATTGTGTATTTTATTCCACTTGCTCCAGTGCTGGTCCCCGTCTGCACTCTCCAACACAGTGAATCAAGTTTCCTGATAATAGAGCAGCTGTTTTTGATTTTGCTCATGTTGTAATGAACCCCAATGATCTAAAACCACCTTCTGTCCTGTGCTTTCTACATTCAAATCACCAATTATGGCCCCATCACTATTCAAAATACTTCAGTCTGTCAGTACAAGTGTTAGTGCCAATTGGACTTGTTTCTGTGAGCTACAAGCATTGAGCGTTTGTTTGGTGTCAACGGGCAAGGACTGTTTCTATAAAGTCGAATCAATCCTGCATTTACACTATACCAAATGTATCTGGAAAAAGAAAGAGACTTGCGTTTTCATAACGCCTTTCATGACCACCGGATGTCTCCGCCACAGGAGGGGATAAAAGAAAGAGCACCCCAGGCCCAGCGCAGCGCCCATCCAACCTACAAGAGAACACCATCAGCTAGCCACCGTGGGGGGTGACGTGAGTGGTTCTAGGAGGGCGACTGCATTGACGTCACCAAATTCCAGGTAGTCGATTGGAGTGTGGACGAGACCAGCGGCGAGGTTGGGACCCAGGTGCAGGAGGAGCGGAGGTCGGGAGCGGCGATCGGAGGTGGTGAGCAGTGGAGGAATGAAGAGATCGGGTCCCGGGAGTGGTGTGGCCAGGGCCCAGCAGCGAGACAGAGACCCAGGAGTGGGGCAGTGTAGACTAGCAGTGGGGTCGAGGCCTAGGAAAGGTGCAGCACGGGCCAGCAGCGGGGCCGTGAGGCCCACACTGCGACCTATGAGTTCCAAGGACAATAGGAGTATGTGTTCATACTAGGCCCATGCAGCGGAGCTTGGTCACCGTTGTCTTGGATAACCCTTGCCACTGGACCAAGACCTTGCTCTGTCAAGTCCATGTGGTGGCTGGTGTGCAAAGGTCACCTCACGTTAAAAGAATTCACAGTGTCATCTTCCACCCTTCAAGATGTAGTTCGGGACCTGGAATGTCAGATCCCTCATAGAAACACCTGAGAAATCATTGTTTTGGTGTGGAAGAGGGTCATCCTCGATTGAGGGACTGCCTGCCTAATACTATACTACGCGTTGATTGGGTGATTCCCCAACGTATATAGAATTTGAATGTCCTTTGGTTTTAAGGTGGAGCTGCTTTTGCCATTGAAAGATGTAAAAACAAAAATATATCATCTAAAGAAGAAACTGCAAGTGTTTGTAAACTTGGCCAGTGATTTTGGATACTGAAAGGTTGTCTGCTATGTGGGTCACCTTCTGTGCAATTATTTTGGGGTAATATATAGAAGTCATTTTTTTTAAACTAACATTTGGAGAGTCCAACAAAATCCTACTGGGAATGCTCTCTGATCTTAATTTAAATAATTTTACACTGCTGTGGTGAAATTAAGGTGTCACTTAAATGAAGAACATGTATACGGAGCAAGCTCGAGGCCTATTCCTGCTCCTATTTCTTATGTTATGTTCTACCTTCTAGCCTACATTATAGGATCTTCAGGCTGATCACATGATTGCTACACATTGCCAGAAGAATTTGAGCAAGTAGGCCCTCCCTCAAAGATTGAGAGTTCATTCCTGTTGTGGCACTACTCCTATATAAAAAAAATATTAGCATTGATTTTTTTTGACTCAGCAATAGATATTTTAATGCACCTTTTCCTGACATATGGGCTATCTGCCCTGGTATTTCTGTACCCAAAATCCGTGAAATCCTTCCGCGGTACATATGGAATGTGTGGGTCCAAAGCTCTGGCTATCTACAAAGTTCTAGAAGTTATTTAAAAGCTATGTTCAATTCATGTGCGAAAAGCATTGTGCTGAAGGTGAAATTATAAATAATAATCTCCATTATTTATGACATTGAAAGTTTTTTGATTCATTTAAACTCTCCGTAACCACTGCCTTTTGTATTTTTAGACCAAGGGCTACAGGATGTACCAAAGACACCTGAAGAACCGGAAGTGAAGTGGCCAGCAGACAACATGAAAGATTCAGAAGTATGGCATATGCCAGGTAAACCTGATGGTTTTGTGCAGCTAAAAGTTCTAGTTATAGTCTGAATATATATATATACCTCGTAGCCTTAAAGGGACGCAAACCTACAATTTAGTAACTATCGCATTTCTGGCTATTTTAGGCAATATTTCCACAAAGAATTTGGAAGAAAGTCACTTTTAAATATATATTTGTGGATTTTTTTTTAAAAAGATGAGTGGTTAAAAAGCTTTCATCTCGTTCTTCGCCAGACTGTAAATAATTAATTAATTAGCCTGTCTTGCTAATCAGTAAACACTTCATACTTGTTGGCCGAGATTTCCCGGGGGGTCAGCGAGTGGGATCGGTGGTAGATTGGGTGGGAAAATGGTTTTTTTGACAACGGGTTAGAAACCCATTGCAACGCGCCTTTCCCAATGTCGGGTCTGTCAGCTTGAGCAGACCTGACAGGTAGCAGCGGGCAACTCAATTAAACTCATTAACATCTAGTTGACAGATGATGGCTTTTTTAAACTTACCTGTTGACTTTAACTTTATGGCCACAGAGACCACACTTTTTGGGACCACGGCTGTCCACCTGAGGTGGGAGTTCAGTGACCATTGCTCCAGCTGATTACTTGACCGCTTCAAATGTACAGTAAAAGCTTCCATCACTTTCCTCAGCCATAAGCTGTTTCTCAGTCAATTTCCAGCACAGATTCTGCAGACTTTCCACTTTCCACTCTCCATCCAGTCCACCTTATTGGAAGAACTCTCTCACCATTGGCAGAATGCCTCTATCATTTCTACTTCACCTGCCATCTCTTCCATCAACATGGGTGCCCTTTATACTCTCTCACCTTGGTCCTCAGAATCAGTCCCCGATCAGCCCCAACATCAGCAGCACCAGGCACACCACCAACAACACTAACTTTCTTCGCAATCACCTGATACTGCGCAGGGCATCAGCACCCGCGCATGTTGCTGTCCGGGAGGCCAGGGATGGCCTCACCATGGCCAGATTTACTTTACTTGATGCTGTACACCCTGGCTGCCACATGATGCGCTAAGTTGGCGCCACCCCACCCAACACTATAAAGCATCCCTACAATGTACAAGCCATTCCTTTCACACTCATCACCATTGCGGGGGATACCTTTATGTCTCTCCATTCACTGCAACTCACTAAGCTACTTCTCAAGGTGCACGCAAATCTGTCCAAGAATGGAAAGTGTTGAAAATAAAGGTTTCAATGTTTGACAATCCATTAACGGAAACTTTACATGAACCTTGCATAAAATACAAATGTGTCTACCGTGTGTGTTGTTAGTTGGTATGATTGCACTAGGATGAGGGTGAGTGTGGTGGCTCGTGAGATGGGAATGTGATAATGTAGATAGATAGAGAGAGAGGGAAGGATGGAGTTGCAAGGTAAGTTGGTGTGAGTAAGGATGTGCAGGAGTAGGGTAAGGAAGGCAGAGTGAGGGGGATGTGATGAGAGGCACAGCAGGATGAAGGTGAGTGTGGCTTTATACTAACATTTTGTGATCTAATGAGATTATTGAAAGTTTTGCACCACTGCAGCCAGGTCCTCCTGACCACATCCCTGCTTGTGACCAATGTGCAACCAGGCTGTGTTGGTCACCTGGGAAGGTGTCTTCCACCCATTGGAAGAGAAGACGACCTCCTTGCGGGCTGTGACTCCCTCCATAAGCCTCTGGAGGGAGTGCTGGGCAAACCTGGACCTCAGTAAGTGTTTGAAGCACCTCAATGCTGTAGAACACTCATAGCACAAATGTCAAAAGAACATTGGCCATGGTCCCTTTAAGGAAAACGGCTGCCGACGCGACATGAATGATGTCACCAGATACGCTTCCTCTAATTGGATCGGCAAACACGCTGGGCGGGCCCTATCAATGGAAATTCATTTACCAGAGCGGGGTGGAGCTAGCAGCGGCCGTGACCCGCCACCAACCCTGGCCGCACTGGACCCACCGGACCCACCAAGGAAAGGAAAATCTCGGCTTTTGTATTGGGAAGCCTTTGGTCTCTTGTGGACAGAAAAATGGTCAGGTTTTGTAAACGGAAAGCTGCAAAGGCTAACTTTGACTAGATGGGAAGAAAAATGTAGGAGGTTAATTAGCAGTTATTTTGTTTGTCAAGCAAGATGGCCCACTGATGAAGGGTCGTGTACCATTATAATGTCAATCCAAACAGGATTTTTTTCTGTTTGTTCAATTGCTGTGAAATAAAACAGCTCAACTATTGATATCTGGCTCCATTTTATAAGTATTTTCTTGGTCACTGTCACAAAGATTAAAGAGGCACATGTATGAAAGACTCATGCCCACTTCAGATCATAAGGGCATACTATTATTCTTCCCATTTCTTAATATTCATATTTAGCATGCATTTCATGTTTGTTACACTTAGTTCTTATGCTACGATTTTGTTATGTTTGGGTATTCTGTCTGGGTAATAAGCTTAACTATTGGAATATATACTTCGCATTATATTTGTCGTTCAGTCCTCAAGTATAGGTGGAGCTGCTGCTGCTTCAAGATTTGTTTCCCAGCTCCATTTCTTTAGATGGTACTGCAGTTAAGTTTTGTTTTAGTGCATTGTTTTCCATAAGTAACCATGCCATATAAAGTTTATTTAAATCTTAGCTTTTCAGTTAATTGTACCCAAATTTTAAGTTTAGTTAACCAGCATGCCCCTATTTCTCATCACCTTGAGCCTTTAGTCCCCCACCCTAGCCAACCTTTTCTCCCTTCTTCTCAATCCTCTAATCATCTACTCTTGGGCCATCACATGTCCCTCTCTTGCTCGGAACACTGGATGCCTGTTCGCTTTGGATGCTGCCCCACCCCCCTTGCATCATCCTTAATCCTCTGCTGCAATAGGCTGAGGTCTCCAGGTTCTGAGTCTCCACTGGCAGTGTTCCCTGCATATCATCAGCCTATCTCCTGGCCATTCTAGTCCCAAATCCTCCTTTTTTGCTGGTTTCCCAGTACTAAGTCAGGAAATATGCAATTTATTTTTTTCAAGTGCTTATAAGCTTTGAAGTTTCATTAGTGAAGGGGATATATAGGATAGGGCAAAGGAATGGGAGCTGAGGGGGGGGCGGGGGGGCGGCTGGGGCTAAGTGTAACCTGAGCAGTCCTCCAGTGACTGGGACTCTTGACTGCACTTGAACAAGAAACAAAAGTCAAATCTTAGCAAAGTTGCAGTTTTCATAAAGCTTATTGTCCGAACATAATATTTCATAACATTTAGTGTCCTAAACTGATGATATATTCAGTAGAATTATCATAGGAATCTTTGTATTATTATACATATCTAAATGTGTGCCCCGTAAGTCCTTTCTACTGTTCTGTAGTGTACAGTAAAACTCTCTCGGATATCAGTTGGATTTGTGAAGTATTTGAGATTGCACTGATTTCAGTTTAAAAGATCTATTAGTCCTTCCATTCTGCAACATTGAACAAAAAGGCAATTTAAATTTCATTTCAAATGGCAGGGGGTGGGGGGGAAATACTATTTTACTGTTCATGACTGTTATGCAAAATTCTTGACCTTTTCATTTAATCTTTAAAAGCTGTAGCCTCATTAGCCACTCTTCGAACCGATGAGCCTGTGTGAAGTTTGCCTTCCGAGCCTCTATGGAGGTGAGAGATGTGGTTTCGGAGAGGAAAAGGCTCTGACTTAAAAAAAAAATGAATAGTTAATGGTGAGGTGTTGACACACATTTAAATTTTATAAAATAAACGTGAAATTGCCATTTTAAAAAAAATCTGACATATTGTTAGACTGAGTCAGTATTCCACTGTGTGAATCTTGGTGTAAATGTTGACATGAGTAAATAATGGTAGAAAGTTGGGAGAAAGCAGGTATTTAGTGCCACTCTTTATATTCCCAACCCCCAGTAACAGGTGGAATATTTAAAAAAAAAAATAAACACAAAGTTAATTTAAAGATGGGTAAGATGAAGTGGCGGCAGCAGAACAACAGTGAATATTGTAGTTTTTTGACGAGGGTGGGTGTGACGTCTATTCTCAGATGTAGCCTGCTAGAGGAGGAAAGGAAGGTCCAGAGAGCATCGGAAGCTTAGCAGTCACAGCAGGTATTACTTCAGATGTCGTCAACAACAACAACAACAACATCTTGTATTTACATAGCACCTTTAACGTAATGAAACATCCCAAGGGACTTCCCAGGAGTATTATGAGAGAAATATTTTGACACTGAGCCGCATAAGTAGAAATCAGCACAAGTGACCAAAAGCTTGGTCAAAGAGGTATGTTTTAAGGAGAGACTTATAGGAGGAAAGAGAGGTGGAGAATTTTAGGCAGGGAGTTTCAGAACTTGAGGCCTAGACAACAGAAGGCACAGCCATTAATTGTTGAGCGATTATAATCAGGGATGCTCAAGAGGGCAGAATTTGAGGAGCGCAGACATCTCGGGTAGGGTGGGGGGGGGGTGGCGCTGTGGGGCTGGAGGAGATTACAGAGATAGGGTGGGATGAGGCCATGGAGGTATTTGAAAATAAGGATGAAAATTTTGAAATCGAGGCGTTGCTTAACCGGGAGTCAGTGTAGATCAGGGGTGATGGGTGAACGGGAATTGGTGCGAGTTAGGACACGGGCAGCCGAATTTTGGATGACCTCAAGTTTACGTTGGATAGAAGGTGGGAGGCCAGCCAGGAGTGCAATGGAATAGTCAAGTCTAGAGGTAATAAATGCATGGATGAGGACTTCAGCAGCAGATGGGGGACCATGGGAGTGAAATTGGTTTGCGGTCGTAATGTGAAACAGGCTCATTGTGAATCGGCAGCCCATTTTCCATCAAGCCAGATTTCCTTTTCCACAATGGAATCTACTGCCGTAGATCAGTTTCACCCCCTATTTTTCTTTTGCCCATCACAGAATTTTGTTTTGCTATTATACAGGATGATGCTTATGTTACAGTAACAAAGTTGCCCAACTATACTGTCAGAGCTAATGGGCAGACATTTATTTTCCCTTTGAAATGTAAACATTTACTTCCTAATGTAAATGCAGAAAAGGTGCCAATCTGTCATTTCAAAGCTGTTGTTTATTGTAAGTAATGTTCATAGCAGAGTTATCAGGTTTACTAACAACCTGATTAGTTATGCAACTAGTGGTTGGGAAAAAATATAACAGATGCTTACTAACAAATGTGACTCCAGGTTTTACATTTATTTACTGTTGCTTTTGAAGATTATAATGTTGATAAGCACTCCATTTAATCATATTAATGTAGCTTGGGAAATAACACATGCTGAAGTTGGCCAGAAGAAGAATTTAAAAAAAAATCTATTACAGCAAAACTGTAAATTATTTTCTAGATTGTGTCCAATAGCTTAATCATGTTTATTTTTTTAATATTGCACACTTAATTTCCCAGTGCTCTTTCATGTATATGGCATGCTCATTCTCACCTGAGGGGTTGGCTAACTGAGGTGCTCTGTGCACTTTCAACACCAATGCTCTTTGAAGTTAATAGAAAGTTAAATTACTTTTTGGAGAACGGCCATCTTGCTGTTTCTTGTTTTGTAACGAGGAATATTTATGGCATCCTTCTCTAAGGGCATCACATTAATGAACCCAAGCAGGTGTTTTCTCTGAGTGAACAATCAATAACTCACAAAAGACAGCAAGTACTCCTGAACGGAGACCATTCGTGAGTAAAACAAACATAACATTTTGTTTTGGATTGAAGAGTTTTTGTTGGTAACTTGTGATTACATTGCGTGACTAAGTTACGGGCCAGTAAATAATATTTGTATCCAAACTGTCATAGAGTTGTGTGTCTGTAGGTGATGAAGGGTATTAATGATTTGCCTACCAGTGGAAACAATCTTTCACTAGTTATCATCTCAAAACATTTCAGAATGTTATAAACTTGTGTTATATCCCTCTGACTTGGAATTCTGTAATTTCCTTTTCAGTATTTCTATTACAGAAGTATTTTCCTTTTTGTCCGATATTCCTGTTGGTCCTGATCACATTTTACCATCTTGTGACCTCTTTCAAGTCTAAATTTGGCAGTCATTATAGTCACCGTCTAAGCCACTTCTGAGTCTGTGATTCAAACTGCTTTAATTTTGCAGCTGTTTATGGAAATTCTGTTCCACTTTCCTGGTGAAATTAGTGGCCAAACGCTGAAGGGGAAGATCTTTCAGCTTGCTAAGGTGCTAAACATTGTTTAAGGGGTTTGCACTTATTGATACCTTGACCTTACTTGTAGGCATGTATGCTGCTGTTTTTTGTGATGTATGTTATTGCTGCCTGAGGGGTGCTGTCATGCATTACTGAACTCTGCACCTAAATAAATTTAATACCTTCAACTTGTATCACAGTGTTCCCATTCGACAAATACTTTGCAGGCACTATATAAATGTAAACTGTTGCACGATACAACAGTATACACTTAAATAGAGCTTTTAGCATTGCAGGTCATCTCCAGGCGTTTCATAGGAATTAGGGCAGTGACTGAAGAGAATGTGATAATGAGGTTTTAAGGAGGCTTGTGATGATGTGGAGAAATGTACCACAGCGTGATTTAGGGGGAGATTTCAATCCCCCCCTCCCCCCCCCCCAGCCTCTTTCAATCCCCTCCTCCCCCCCCCAGCCTCTTTCAATCCCCCTCCCCCCCCCCAGCCTCTTTCAATCCCCTCCCCCCCCAGCCTCTTTCAATCCCCTCCCCCCCCCCAGCCTCTTTAAATCCCCTCCCCCCCCCCCAGCCTCTTTAAATCCCCTCCCCCCCCAGCCTCTTTCAATCCCCTCCCCCCCCTAGCCTCTTTCAATCCCCTCCCCCCCCCCAGCCTCTTTCAATCCCCTCCCCCCCCCAGCCTCTTTCAATCCCCTCCCCCCCCCAGCCTCTTTCAATCCCCTCCCCCCCCAGCCTCTTTCAATCCCCCCCAGCCTCTTTCAATCCCCCCCAGCCTCTTTCAACCCCCCCCAGCCTCTTTCAATCCCCCCCAGCCTCTTTCAATCCCCCCCAGCCTCTTTCAATCCCCCCAGCCTCTTTCAATCCCCCCCAGCCTCTTTCAATCCCCCCCAGCCTCTTTCAATCCCCCCCAGCCTCTTTCAATCCCCCCCAGCCTCTTACAATCCCCCCCAGCCTCTTACAATCCCCCCCAGCCTCTTACAATCCCCCCCAGCCTCTTACAATCCCCCCCAGCCTCTTACAATCCCCCCCAGCCTCTTTCAATCCCCCCCAGCCTCTTTCAATCCCCCCCAGCCTCTTTCAATCCCCCCCAGCCTCTTTCAATCCCCCCCAGCTTCTTTCAATCCCCACCAGTCTCTTTCATTTCCCCCCTCCCCACCAGTCTCTTTCATTTCCCCCCCCCCCCACCAGTCTCTTTCATTTCCCCCCCCACCAGTCTCTTTCATTTCCCCCCCCACTAGTCTCTTTCATTTCCCCCCCCCAGTCTCTTTCAAATCCCCCCCCCCCCAGTCTCTTTCAAATCCCCCCCCCCCAGTCTCTTTCAAATCCCCCCCCCCCAGTCTCTTTCAAATCCCCCCCCAGTCTCTTTCAAATCCCCCCTCTCTCCTCTCTCACCCCCCTCCTCTCTCCCCCCGCTCTCTCCTCTCCTCCCCCCGCTCTCTCCTCTTCCTCCCCCCCCCCCCGTATCTCCCTCATCCACACACCCCCCCTTCATCCACACCCCCCCCTTCATCCACACCCCCCCCTTCATCCACACCCACCCCTTCATCCACACCCCCCCCTTCATCCACACCCCCCCCTTCATCCACACCCCCCCCTTCATCCACACCCCCCCCTTCATCCACACCCCCCCCTTCATCCACACCCCCCCCTTCATCCACACCCCCCCCTTCATCCACACCCCCCCCCTTATCCACACCCCCCCCCTTCATCCACACCCCCCCCTTCATCCACACCCCCCCCTTCATCCACACCCCCCCCGTCATCCACACCCCCCCCGTCACCCACACCCCCCCCTTCATCCACACCCCCCCCGTCATCCACACCCCCCCCGTCATCCACACCCCCCCGTCATCCACACCCCCCCCGTCATCCACACCCCCCCCGTCATCCACACCCCCCCCGTCATCCACACCCCCCCCGTCATCCACACCCCCCCCGTCATCCACACCCCCCCCGTCATCCACACCCCCCCCGTCATCCAC